>NC_055686.1:2138742-2383742 GCF_017639745.1 Melanotaenia boesemani | reverse complement strand
AGACCCTTGACAACGTGGTCCTTCCTCAGACCCTTGACAACGTGGTCCTTCCTCAGACCCTTGACAACGTGGTCCTTCCTCAGAACCGTGGTAACGTGGTCCTTCCTCAGAACCTTGACAACGTGGTCCTTCCTCAGACCCTTGACAACGTGGTCCTTCCTCAGAACCTTGACAACGCGGTCCTTCCTCAGAACCCTGACAACGTGGTCCTTCCTCAGACCCTTGACAACGTGGTCCTTCCTCAGACCCTTGACAACGTGGTCCTTCCTCAGACCCTTGACAACGTGGTCCTTCCTCAGAACCTTGACAACGTGGTCCTTCCTCAGAACCTTGACAACGTGGTCCTTCCTCAGAACCTTGACAACGTGGTCCTTCCTCAGAACCTTGACAACGTGGTCCTTCCTCAGAACCGTGGTAACGGGTACAGACTGGTTCTTGTAGACTCGACTCTAACGTGATGGCTGGTCCCTTCAAGATGGCGCCGGTTGTAATCTGATCAGTCTGAGGAAACGTTTCGCTCCGCTTCACAATGCTCAACACACACACACACACACACACACACACACACACACACACACACACACACACACACACACACACACACACACACACACACACACACTTTCTGAAGTTCAGGCTGATTGTTAGAAAAAGAAAAACAAACTTCTGTAAATTCACACACTCTGCTTGCAATGAAGATGCTTTTAGCTCACACACACACACACACACACACACACACACACACACACACACACACACATCTGAAGATTTATTTTTACCACTATCAGATCTCTGAGAGAACACACACACACACACACACACACTCTGTAGGACAAATATTAAGCCTGTTTTCATCTTGTCTCCTCCCTCTGTCCCCGTCTCTGTCGGAGACACCCTGTCCTGAAGCTCCTCACAGGCTGCACATCCGCCTGCATGGATGAGGATGATGTATTAGTAAATATCTTCTCCTGTACACCAGCATTCACTAAATATATCCATCCATTTCTGTTCTGTTTGTCCAGTTCAGGGTCGTAGGGCAGCAGGAGCCGATCCCAGCAGTTAACAGGTGAGAGGCGGGTACACCTGGACAGGTGAGCAGTCCATCACAGGACCACCACAGAGAGATAAACAACCACTTACACTCACTCCTAGGGGGGGTTATGTGCTGGGTTTTCTTGCTAACCTGGGTTAAGGACATGTGGACATAGGTTGGGTAAGTGTGAGCAAACGTTGGGTCAAACTCTCTGACCCAGTGTGTGTGTGTGTGTGTGTGTGTGTGTGTGTGTGTGTGTGTGTTGGTTGGAAACTGAAAAAAGAGCCTCGTCATCTTCCTCCTCAGTCCCCCAGAACCTCGACAGAGCGAGACTCGACAAGTCAGTCAGCAATATTAGGAGCGTACAGCCAGACAGGATATTCAGGTAGAATATGACCTGGGCAGGTATGCTGTGAGGCTAACGATGGATACTGTATATCAGGGGTAGCCAACGTTGGTCCTCGAGGGCACCAATCTGGCAGGTTTTCCAGATTTCCGTGTCCTTACACACCTGACTTAAACTAATGAGTCATTGTGGAGATCCTTATAGGCTGTTGGATCCATTTAATTTGCTGTATATATAGAGATGCACTTTCCATCCGTGTTCACCTGCAGGTTGAGCTGTGCTGTAAAACAATGTGCTAGAAAGTTCATGAAAACGATGCGTACGCGACGTTTGATCTGCGTTAGGCGTCTTTAAGTTGTCTTCTAGCTCATTGATCACGTGTCTAAACAGGATAAAACTACATTAAATTATTGTCTGTGTTTTTAAACATTTATTATCATTTAATATAGAAGCTGTGTGATAAATACATAATTAAATTTAGCCCCGCCTCCTCCTGTTTGCTCACACACACTCACACCTTCCAGAGCCAAACTCTCACACACAAAGTTACGACCATGACGTCATCTCATCCTCCTAAACTCGAGTTCATCTGTTTGAAGAGAAGAGAATAAACAGTAGAAATGTTTTAATGGTACAGATGTTCTTCAGAGACTGATGTGACAAACGTCTTTAAAATGTGTGTATTTGATTTCTACTTTTCCTAAAATAAAAGCTAAAACCTCGTTTACTTTCCTCCTTTTCCTTTCTGAAGAATAACACTTACTATGAGTTAATTGTGTGGGTTTACATATTCTCTCTGTTTTTAGACTTTTTAATAGCTTTTCTTCTTAAACTGGAAGATGTTTGGACATTGATTTCTTCCTGAAGATTATTCCAGAATTTTCCACCACAAGGCTCCAGTTTCATAGTTGTTCTCACTCTGAAAACTGTCACATTAAAGTTTCCTTCATGGTTAAAAACAGCTTTATATGGGGTCAGGTAGTAAATTATTTCTAACTTTATACATTATTATTGCTGTTTGTAACTCCACAAAAACACTGGATTCTAATGTTTTTAACTCCCAGAATAGAACATTTGTGTTTACTTCATTATTTGTGTCAGTGGTTGGTGAGCTGGTGTTTGTCTCCTCTTCTGAACAGCATGACTTTTGTTGTTTTCAGGAGGATCTTGTGCAGCAGAACGTGCTGACTGTGGTTTAGAGGGGTGGTTGAGGCCCTGCTGCTGAAGCAAAGTTAGCAGGTGAACTTTATTTAGATTAAACATGATGTAAAGGCGAGTTAGACGAGTTATTTCTCATCTTTGTGTCCTGCTTTTAGGGATCGCTGCCTGCATTTAAGATCCCAACTACACCCCTGATCAACATCTACACTGGATGCATGAAGACCCCCCCCCCCACCCTCACTGCCTCAGCCACTTCTGGACCAGATAAAAACACTCCTGCATCACGTGCACAGCACGTGCACATTACAGCAGCAACCGACTGGTGGACTGAGGATGCTCAGGAAGAAAAACATCACCCAGAGGCTGCTGGTGTCCTTCTACAGGTGCACTACGGAGAGCATCATGGTGTACTGCATGTGTGTGTGGTACACCAGCTGCATATGTGTGTGGTTCACCAGCTGCATATGTGTGTCATGCACCAGCTCCATGTGTGTATGTGTTACACCAGCTGCATGTGTGTGTGGTACACCAGTTGCACATGTGTGTGGTACACCAGCTGCATGTGTGTGTGGTACACCAGCTGCATGTGTGTGTGGTACACCAGCTGCATGTGTGTGTCATACACCAGCTCCATGTGTGTGTCATACACCAGCTCCATGTGTGTATGTGTTACACCAGCTGCATGTGTGTGTGGTACACCAGTTGCACATGTGTGTAGTACACCAGCTGCATGTGTGTATGTGCCATGCACCATCTGCTTGTGTGTGTGGTACACCAGCTGCATGTGTGTGTCATGCACCAGCTCCATGTGTGTATGTGTTACACCTGCTGCACATGTGTGTGGTACACCAGCTGCATGTGGGTGTCATGCACCAGCTCCATGTGTGTATGTGTTACACCTGCTGCACATGTGTGTGGTACACCAGCTGCATGTGGGTGTCATGCACCAGCTGCATGTGTGTATGTGTTACACCAGCTGCACGTGTGTGTGGTACACCAGCTGCATGTGTGTGTGGTACACCAGCTGCATATGTGTGTGGTTCACCAGCTGCATATGTGTGTCATGCACCAGCTCCATGTGTGTATGTGTCATGCACCATCTGCTTGTGTGTGTGGTACATCAGCTGCATGTGTGTGTCATGCACCAGCTGCATGTGTGTATGTGTTACACCAGCTGCACGTGTGTGTGGTACACCAGCTGCATGTGTGTGTGGTACACCAGCTGCATATGTGTGTGGTTCACCAGCTGCATATGTGTGTCATGCACCAGCTCCATGTGTGTATGTGTTACACCAGCTGCATGTGTGTGTGGTACACCAGTTGCACATGTGTGTGGTACACCAGCTGCATGTGTTTGTGGTACACCAGCTGCATGTGTGTGTGGTACACCAGCTGCATGTGTGTGTCATACACCAGCTCCATGTGTGTGTCATACACCAGCTCCATGTGTGTATGTGGTACACCAGCTGCATGTGTGTGTGGTACACCAGTTGCACATGTGTGTAGTACACCAGCTGCATGTGTGTATGTGCCATGCACCATCTGCTTGTGTGTGTGGTACACCAGCTGCATGTGTGTGTCATGCACCAGCTCCATGTGTGTATGTGTTACACCTGCTGCACGTGTGTGTGGTACACCAGCTGCATGTGGGTGTCATGCACCAGCTCCATGTGTGTATGTTTCATGCACCATCTGCTTGTGTGTGTGGTACATCAGCTGCATGTGTCTGTCATGCACCAGCTGCATGTGTGTATGTGGTACACCAGCTGCATGTGTGTGTGGTACACCATCCTGTATAAAAGAGAGAATTTGTTTAACTTCAGCAGAACAAGCACTGATTTCAGTCAGGGTTGGTACAGTCAGTTAGGTGAGTTACTGCTTGAGTTTCTGTCTTGGTTTCAGGTTATTGTTTACATTGCTGGTGTGGGGCTCTGTCGTTAGCACCTTCTGTCTTCAACCAGTTAAGGCCGTGACGTGGGTCACACCCACTGTGTACTGCTCAGGGCAAAGCAGAAAGAGGCGGTTTCAGCTGGTTGCAATCAAGCAAAGTGAGCTCAGCTGTATCAGCTCCAGGTACTTTACCACACATGGTGCGCTGAAGCATCAGTTAGGTGTCAGCCATTGTGTCAACCCAGGTCGGGTTAAGACCACTAAGGGTAAAGACCTGCGAGTCTACCTGCGTGAGTCCACCGAATAAAGGCACAAGCTTAAACCTCCTCACAACTATATTAACTCACAATGTGCTTCAAACCCATCCCTGTCAGATATGGTACAGACCAAGGCGTGTCACCCATAGACACCGCAATCCACAAAACCTGTCCTCTCTAATGGCATGCACGTCAGCCACATCCTCTGTTACCTTTGGTCTCTGGAACTGTCAGTCTGTAGTGAACAAAACAGAATTCATCAGTTCATTGATAAATCTCTCTGACATTCAGGTCCTAGCCCTGACTGAAACCTGGATCCGTCCAGAAAACACAGCTACACCAGCTGCCCTTTCTGTCAATGCAGAATTTACCCAAACACCTCGCTCAGCTGGACGAGGAGGTGGAACGGGCTTTCTTATTTCTACAAAGTGGAACTTTACTTCTCTCTGTCCTATGGCTACCTGCTCATCACTTGAGTATCACCAGTAAAGGTCTCTACACCCATCACTGCATACATTCTGGTCATTTACCGCGTCTGTTACGTCTGTTCTTCAACCAGCCCAAAAGAGCTCATGTCACTCCGCTGCTAATCGCTCTCCACTGGCTTCCAGTTGCAGCGCATCAAATTCAAAGCTCTGCTTCTGGCTTACAAAACAATAACCCAAACGGCTCCGGTCTACCTTCACTCCTTAATCCAGAGCTACACTCCCTCTCCACAGTTACGCTCTGCCAGTGAAAGACGTCTAGTGCTCCCACCACAACGTGGCGCAAAATCAGTAGCTAGACTCTTCTCCTCTGTTGTTCCCCGGTGGTGGAACCATCTACCAAACTCCGTCCGATCCACAGAGTCCTTATCCACTTTTAAAAGCAAGCTAAAGACTCAGTTGTTTAAGGAGCATTTCCACACTTAGCTTAACTCTTCTACTCAGAATGAGTTAGAAAGATTTGTCCAGCTCTTTGGCTCAACCAAGTACTGAAGAAGCTGCTGCATTTATGTCCAAGATGATGTTGTGTGATGAAATTGTGATCTTGTATTTAAACAAAATGACTGGGTCCAACTGGACTCAAAGCAGTCTGACTCACTTAATGATGACGTCCATCTTGCTTGAATTCATGCTTGTGTTGTTCTTACTCTCAAATATAAGTCGCTTTGGATAAAAGCGTCTGCTAAATGACTGTAAAATAGAATAAAACACAAAAAGTAGAAGAAAAACTATATTGTTTGCAAAGACTAACACCAGTAGGAAAAGTAACAGAAGAATTGTGTAAAACTACATGAAATAATGTAAACTGCAAATAATTAAACAACATGCATAAAGATCTGGCCTGGTATGTGGTCCATCAATGTTTGCCAGCCCAAGTCTTCTTAAAAAGCAGGGATCTGACACGTAGTGCCCAGTGTTCTACACCCTTTGTGGAGATGACGAGTCGGTTTGTCACGTTATCTGGTCATGCCTTTTTGCAAAGAGAGTGTGGGCCTTCATGACAACCTGGTTACAAGAAATGTATAACATTCAGTTGTTTTATGAGAAGATATTGTATGGCGAACTGAACGAAAACTGTACAAGTTATATTTATCGTTGGTGGGTTGTGGTGAACTGTGTGAAAGATGGTTTGTAGAAGGCAAGAAATATTTTGGTTTAAGAAATTTAGAATCCCTGAATAAACTGTGGTAAAATCTATAATTAACATGATAAAAGAATATATGACCAGAGACAAGAAGTGTACATCCAAAAAAGTATTTAAAATGGAAGTTACCGATGGAATTTAAATTATTGTAAAATATGCTGAACCCTTTTGTAATCCATGATTAACGTCTCTTTTGCACCTTTTATTTTTTTTATTTTATTTTTTTTTACAAATGTACAGCCTGTTTTTTTTTTAAAAATATGTTTATCTTATTTAAATTATTTATTATTTAATTTATCTTTGCTTTGTCTTGCAAAGTTAGCACAGGCCCCTTTGTTTTTATTTTTACTTTTAGTTTCAAGGAAAATTCATCGAGTGTTTTGGGTAGTCTTAGAAATCCTTAAATCCTTTCTGTCTTTGAAATGATGTGACTGATGGAATTTTTGTTTAACCTGTAAAAAAATGTTTTTGTGCCTGGAACAACAAAAAACCTGAAAAAGTGAAAAAGTGTGGCAAGAAGGTTTGCTGTGTCTGTCAGCGTCGTGTCCAGAGCATGGAGGCGCTACCAGGAGACAGGCCAGTACATCAGGAGACGTGGAGGAGGACGTAGGAGACAACAACCCAGCAGCAGGACGCTACCTCCACCTTTGTACAAGGAGGAACAGGAGGAGCACTGCCAGAGCCCTGCAACATGACCTCCAGCAGGCCACAGATGTGCATGTGTATCGCGTCAAATTTTTGTCAAAACCAGGGAGAGCAAAATAAACATGCTCGCGCGCAGATTACACTACCATCGCGCAGAAATTCATTTACCGAGAGGACAAAAGATCCTCTCGCGTGACAGACGACCAACTCCCGCGCGCGTGTGGAAGGCCTCGCGCGCGCATTTTACGTTCCGAGCGCGCGTTTCTGTCATGCCGCCCCCGCTTGAGGATGGCTGCGCTCTCGCCAGCGTCTCTGCCCTCGCGGTGACGTTTTCCTCGCGCGGATCAAAATGTGTTTTGACACATGGGGCGGGACAAATCCCCATTCTATAAGCCTTATCCTGATTGGTCCGCGTACACAGGAAGTTGTGTCAGGAAGACCTTGACTGACAAGACGGCTGGAGCCGGGACAGTTGCGGTGGTTTTGGCATTTTGGCAACGATACTTTGCTTGAGGTAAGTGGAATTCACAGCAGTTCTTCCCGAAAAGTACGGATACTCCTCAGTAAACTATGCCGTTTTCGAATTAACAATTCTACAAGGACAAAAATCAATTCGATAACTTAGAATTGCTTAGGAATATGTAGTTAGCACGAGTAAAATATGTCAATAGACCAAGGTACTTTTTGACAGTTTGTTTTCCTGGTATAAAAGGCACTTGCAGAAACCAAAAACAGACTGTTTTTTCGTTTTTTGCACAAAACGTGCTAACTACATATTCCTAAGCAATTCTAAGTTATCGAATTGATTTTTGTCCTTGTAGAATTGTTAATTCGAAAACGGCATAGTTTACTGAGGAGTATCCGTACTTTTCGGGAAGAACTGCTGTGAATTCCACTTACCTCAAGCAAAGTATCGTTGCCAAAATGCCAAAACCACCGCAACTGTCCCGGCTCCAGCCGTCTTGTCAGTCAAGGTCTTCCTGACACAACTTCCTGTGTACGCGGACCAATCAGGATAAGGCTTATAGAATGGGGATTTGTCCCGCCCCATGTGTCAAAACACATTTTGATCCGCGCGAGGAAAACGTCACCGCGAGGGCAGAGACGCTGGCGAGAGCGCAGCCATCCTCAAGCGGGGGCGGCATGACAGAAACGCGCGCTCGGAACGTAAAATGCGCGCGCGAGGCCTTCCACACGCGCGCGGGAGTTGGTCGTCTGTCACGCGAGAGGATCTTTTGTCCTCTCGGTAAATGAATTTCTGCGCGATGGTAGTGTAATCTGCGCGCGAGCATGTTTATTTTGCTCTCCCTGGTTTTGACAAAAATTTGACGCGATACATGTGTAGCTCAAACAGCCAGAAACAGACTCCATGAGGGAGGTATGAGGGCCGACGTCCACAGGTGGGGGTTGTGTTTACAGCCCAATACCGTGCAGGACGTTTGGATTTTACCAGAGAAAACACCAAGATCGGTAACTTGGCCACTGGCGCCCTGTGTTCTTCCCAGAAGAAAGCAGGTTCATGAGACCTCCATGAGTTAATAAATTTGATTTCTATTGAAAACTTTTGTGTGATTTTGTTGTCAGCACATTCAGCTATGTAAAGAACAAAGTGTTTAATAAGAAAATTTCATTCATTCAGATCTTGGATGTTATTTTAATGTTCCCTTTATTTTTTGTGAGCAGTGTATATTTTATACTATACATTATAGACTGTATAGTTTTACTTTCTTTTTTCTTTTTTTCTTCTTATTCACTATATGTTATACATTTTTGTCTTATTTATTATGCAAATATTCTATTTTATTCTGTTTTGCATTTACTGGAGGGCTTTGTAATTCTCTTGCAGTTGTTGCAGTGACAGAGTTCTATTATTCTATTAGGCAGACTTTATGATTCCTTTAATGTGTTTTATGTGTCTTAGGGCATCACTACAACCAGATTTCTAGTCCGGTTGGTGGTTTATTGTTTATTTTAGATCAATGCAGCTCTGAGGTCCAGGCAGAGGAAGAACACAGCTAGAACCCGACTATCATACATTGAGCACGGGCTGTGGACAGAACCCAGAGACCTGAAAGCCCGAGAGCCACCACCACCCTGGGGATGAAGGCAGGGAGACAGCCCCCCACCGTGCCCCCAGACAAGCAGCCCAGAGACTCTAGTGGCCCCCAACCCCATCCCTGCTCCCAAAAGCCCATTTATGCTCAACAAAGGAGACGGACACGCAGACTGATGGACAGTTTTGTCCGTCTTCTGCGTCGGTTACACATTAAGTTTGGTCCGTTTTCAGGGAGCTTAGCTATCTGTCGCTTGATGCAGAAGACGGAGTAATACCACTAGAAATCCAGTGCTGAGCAGAAAAGCTGACATGCAACCACCAAAAGAAACAATCCAGAGAAGAAAAAGACAATCAGGAAGAGAAAAAGCAGAAGAAGAATGAAGACGAGGACAGCTGTAGAAATTGCACAAGCTTTTCATAAAAGATAAAATGTGAGTCTACAGCGTGTTGGATGGTTGGAAACAACGTTATAGCGACACATTACCCCCGCCAAATGGCGCCTGACACTGATGTCGGCGTGCAGGAGTGATCTCTGACCTCAGCACTGCCCTCTAGTGGAGGAACTGATTGAAAAAACATTGCAAAGGAAAAGGTGAGGACGGCTATGTATGACGTTGCTATTTACGTATGTAAGGCCTTAACTTACCTATCCATCTAAAACTCACTCCTCAAACCCAGCTCAACCTGTCCCAAGCCTCTAAGCCCATTCCCCAAACATCCCCTCCCACCCTAAACCTACACCAACCAGCCAGTCCCTCCCACCTTCCCTTACACCCCCATGCTACCTAACCAACCCACCCCTCCTGACCTAAAAATCCTAACAGCAGTTAACACCAAGTAAAACATTCATCATCTTGTTGTTTAACATGTAAAGTCGTTGATGATTAAACTTGTTTACTGTTTAACAGGAAACTGCAGCAGATAAAATACCAGTGATGATGATGACGTCTTCCTCCTTCTACTTTGTATTTTTTTTCTCAAATCAGTCCTATCAGGTTACAGGTTCTGCCAGACTCAGACAGCTCTGACTTTCTGTTCATGCAGTTAGATCCCATCTGCTCTGAGTAAAAAATAAAATAAATAAAATATTCAGGATCTTTCATGTTTGTGGACTTAATCCAAGAAGTTTCTGCTTCCTGTTCTTTATCAGAGCTGAACTACAGGAAGAGAAACACCCAGAAGTTGCAGGAATTACAGGAAACTGAGCCCAACAGGAGGAGAAACGTCTCCTGTCTCCACATGGAAAGTTCTGGACATAAACCAGTCATAGTTCAAACATTTTCCTGCTCTGCTCTGTCAAACGTGGGAAAGTTTCTGTCTGGTTTGTAGTGTTTCTGCTGAGTGGAAGCAGCAGCAGAGGAGGAATCTGCATGACGACCTGATCACAGGTTAATTTTTCTCCACAGCAGCTGCATAGTTTCTACAGAGACTCAGAAAAAGATTCATGCTGGTTTCTGACAGTCAGATTAAATAATAACCTGCTGGAAAACATGGATGCTGTTTATAATAAACTCTCCTGAAGGATGACAGGTCACATTCAGAGAGACGTGGTCTCTTTAAGAAAAAAAAAAACAAACAAACAAAGAAAAAAACTGATTTACAAGAAGCAGCCTGAACAGTGTTTCTATGAAATGGCTCTGGGGTGCAGGACGAGCTGCAGAGCGACACCCTGAGTCTCCAAACAGAATATGAACCTGTTCTTACTACAGTCTACTCCATGAAGGAGGAATCCTCGTTAAACCACAGAGAGAAAATGTTGAGGGCAGAAAAATAAAGAGATTCAGAAAGAAGTTAGTTCTGCTCAGCAGCTGCAGCAGGAAAAGATGGAGGTCGTTTTTATAACTTCATCTTCTATGTTTTTATTAGAAGATGATCACGTCAGAGGAGATGACATGATGCTGTTTGCAGGAAAAACCCTGTGTGATGGCTCAAGCTAAGGCACTTTTATTTGTAATGCACATTTCATGTAGGAGACAATTCGAAGTGCTTTACATAAAACATGACAGCCGAGTCCAGAAAGCAAAACAAGGGCATTAAAAAACAAAGATTGAAACAAATAAAAATAATTAAATAAAAAGAGAAAGAAAAAGCTAAAATAAAATAGATAAAATGCAATAAGTAAATTTCCAGTGTGGCTAAAAAAACTATTAAAACATAATCAAGTTTAAAATTCCAGCTTAAAAGAACCAGATGCAGATCTGGACTCTAAATAAAAACTAGTTCCATGCAGCAGAGAACAGGTGGGTCTTTAACCTGGATTTAAATAAATTGAGGGTTTCAGCTGATCTGAGGCTTTCTGGGAGTTTGTTCCAGACATGTGGAGCATAGAAGCTGAATGCAGCTTCTCCATGTCTGGTTCTGACTCTGGAACTGATAAGAAACTGGATCCAGATGACCTGAGGGTTTTGGTAGGTTCATACTGGGTCAAGAGGTCTCTGATGTATGTTGGTCCTAAACCATTCAGAACTTTCTAGACCAGCAGCAGAACTTTAAAGTCTATCCTCTGACAAACAGGCAGCCAGTGTAAAGACCTCAGAGCTGGACTGATGTGGTCCTCTCTCTTGGTCTTAGTGAGGACTGGAGCAGCAGAGTTCTGAATAAGCTGCAGGTGTCTGACTGATGTTTTAGGTAGAACCTGTAAAAACACTGTTACAATAATCAAGCCGACTAAAGATGGAAGCTGGACTAGTTTTTCCAGGTCCTGCTGAGACATCACATCTTTTACCCTTGACACGTTCTTAAGGTGATAGTAGGCTGACTTTATAATTTCACTGCCTTGGTTGTCCCTTTCCCCCCTCCCTCCACTCCCAGGCAGCAGGTTGATTGGATTCGCTTAAGTTCAACGGCTTCCACACTTAGTTGCATTGGGAGACCCCTCTCCCCCCTGCCATGTGTTTTCTTATGTTGTTCATTTCTGAATTATGTGCTTTTATGTACCGAGGTGTTTTTGTTTTTTGTTTTTCTCCCCCGTACAAACCAGTCCAAGAGTAGACAAAAACAACTTATAAACAAACAGGATCAGGCAGACTGAAGCAGCAGCCACCGTGCAGCACGCCATTTTCACAGATAGAAAAGATAACATGAGGGAAAGGAACGGGATGACGCTAGAAGAAAAGATGCCTCTACATTGGGCCTAGAAGGGCAGAGCATCCATCTGCATAAAATTTCCAGGGGAACTTAATAACCAGCCATCCAAGGCCAGTACAGGGAGCCAGGTTAAGATAACAGCATTTGTTTTGGTTCAGGCTAGAGCGTGTTTCGTCTGCCTTGAGTCTCTCAGTGGTCTCACTGGTTACTTCAATTCGTCTGAATTTTTGGGTCAGTTTCCACCCAGCCGAGCCGACAACTTCTCCAAGTTGCTGGTGCTACGGATGCTGCCAGCCCTGTCTGTCTCACCAACTTCCTGGATTGTCCTTCCCGGTTTGGATCTGTTCTCCCCTCTCCAGCTGCACTCTGTGACATCACACCCAACCGGCTCCAGACAGAAGCTGCTAACAACACAGCCCTGCACTAGCAATGTAAACAATAACCTGGGCTGACACAATGGCCGACGACTCGCTGACGCTTCAGGGCACCATGTACGGTAAAGTACCTGGAGCTGACACGGCTGATCTCACTTTGCTTGTTTGCAACTGGCTGAAACCGCCTCTTTCAGCTTTGCCCTGAGCAGTACACAGAGGGTGTGACCCGCGTCACGGCTTCAATTGATTGTAGAGAGAACGTGCTAAAGACAGAGCCCCACACCTCTATCCAGTTACAAATTGATCCATGGCAGTATTATTATTACAGCTATGTCACAATTCAGGGTCTGCACACTTCGAAGTCTGCTTAACGTTCTCGAAATGGGACAGCCTACCTAGCCAACAAGAATTTACCATAGCAACAGCATAGGACTTGAATCACTTACACCTCTGAAATTGCTGTTTGCATATCACAGGACACTTTAGCAAACGTTAACATCGACTGTTACAAAAAATAAAACAGTCTCAGGTGCTGCTGTTTTCCAGCCGGTACACATTTCATTAACCTCTTCAACCAAACTTTATTGAAACCTCTTGAGCACAATGAATTCTGGGAGAAAAGAGGCCACGAAGGATACAACCAACTTGGTTTGAGGCCAAACAAAGTTTAAAGGATGGATTCAGAGGCTCCTTCAAATTTTCCAAAGTGGGACAGTGCTTGGTGCACCACAATGACGTATGTAGTCGACAAATCTACAGTTCGAAGTGTGCAGTTCCTGAAATGGGACACACCTTACATTTCTCTAACTTTACCAAAGCAGCGTTTAATGATTGGAAATGATTCCGCTCAAGGACTTCATGTCTTCACTGTCACGGACTGCGGTGGAGGTGAGGACAGGGCAGGAGGCAGAAGTAACAGGGTTTATTCTCTCAAAAGTCAGGACAGGGAACCAAACACGACAGGGATAAACTACCTACATGTACCGCATAATGACCACATAGTAGGACGTACGAGGATCTGACAAGGAGTGACTGAAAACCAAGGACATAAATACATGGAGGGAGTAATGAGAAACAGGTGAAGTGGATGAATAATTAGACCAGGTGTTCTAACGAGGCAGAAACAGAAACCACAGAGCACACAAGGAAAAACCAAGTTAACATGACAAAACCAAAAACCCAAACCATGATCGTAAAGCAGAAACTAATGACAAAAACCAGAACTATAACCCAAAACCATAACTAGAAAACGAACATGACCCACACACAGCCCATGATCGTGACACTTCACAATGGACATGTCTTCATGTCTTCTTCATACATCACCCGTATCGTAAAACACAGAGTTTGTAAACAGCTGAATTCCAGCCGTTCACGACATCTCTGGTTGACGTAACTGCAGGAGGCTGTGCTGAGTAAAGGTGGATTTATACTCTGTCTGTGTCCGGTCGTTTACGGCGTAGCTGATGCTGGTGAGTTTGCTCTCGCACTCGAGCGTGGAGGGTACACGTAGTTTTGGTGTTGTGTTTCAGTTTCTTCTCATAACCTGAAGGTGGTAGCAGGGGTGGTATTGGCTGGTAAACTCACCAGGTTGGAGTTCTTTTGATAGTTCAGTTCGGTAGGTATTTTCTGTTTTAAAACAGCAATGGCATCCAGTACGGTTTAGTGTCTTTAGTAGCTTGTGGACGAAAACAAAGAAATAATTTGATCAGCTTCTCATCAACTTGACCCACTGGTTAATGTTGTTAAAAACGGTGGTTACCACACAAATTCAGCGATAAGATCCAGATATCTGGCAACACGTGATCCCAAACTGACCAATCACAAGGGAGTACCTTGGTGTAACGTCTGCCATAGCCTTAAATATTACTTAAAGTTGCGACACTCTCATCGACTCCCGTGAACAAAAAATGGCGGCGCACTTCCGGGATACTGTAGACGTTCAATAGTTTCAAACATCGGATCAGACTGCGATCATCGTCAATGAGTTTCATTCGATGTCAGAGGGAAGTCGATGCAAATCAGTCTTATAAGTCACGGAAATGCATGTACATTCTGTCAGACGTCCTACATTAAAATAATTTGTCTGTTCAATGTGATAAGTTTGTGTTTAAGTGTATTTGGCCTTTGTATGTTATAGATATTGTCCTTTTACCCCATGGCCTCCCAGCTTTTTGGTTTAGTTTGAATAAGTGTGGTCATGTTCTTATATTATTTATTTCAGTGTACTTATCTTCATATATTCATAGAATAGAATCATAGAATTTGATGTTCAGGATGACTTCGGTTAGTGGAAACGTTTTATCGCCTTGTTCTCATATTGCTGGTTATGTTTAGTCCGGTGATCAGAGACGACATTTTGGGGTCTGTGTTGTATTTTAAGGTGAAGAGTTTTTTCATGTACTGGGATTTTAATGCGTAGTAGCAGGGAAAGGTTGGGAGTTTGTAATGCTTTTCAGGAATTCTCTACTAGGCTTTGGTTACTGATTCTTAATTACTAACAACACCATGAGTCCATTTTAAAGACTACCATATCTGACATGACACTGACTGGTAGGCAGAGGTGTTACTATAGCATATCCATTTTTATGTCATTTTCTCTGTTTTACTGATGATCTTCAAATCTTTTCACCTGTTAGCTATATAATGTGTGGTTGGCAACATCACAACATGGTAGCGTAACCGAGCAACCACTGTTCTCCCCTTTAGCTGTAACTGTTCATTTAAATGTTTGTTCTCTTTTTGTTTAGTGGAAATACTTAAAATGGACTCTTTGTTGTTTTAAAAGTATTATCCAATCTGTTATAACTTTGTTTTGATGATTATTTAAGAAATTTGTGTCATTTTCCACAAACAGTATTATTATTACTGTCATGAGTTGTAAATATTTACCTTGGTCAGCTTTGAGTCTGCTACATCACTAATGACGTTATTAAGGCCTCTGATTACAACATGTGTTCATTTGTTTTATCAGACCAGAATGAGGTTTACAGTATGAACGATCATCAGGTAGGTGGTAAACCCCTGTAAGACGCGTCCTCCTGGCTGGGCTTTTCCTCCTCCTTGGTGCTGGACGATGCTGGAAGATGGCTGGAACGGCATCGGGTCTCAGCTTTACTCCACCTCTCCGTGTGCAAATGAAATGTTTTCATCAAAGTGTTCCTGTTAAGAGGCTTATTGATTTGATATGAAGCGCTTGGAACTGTTAACAAGTAATTGCTCTGTCACCTCTGTAGACATAACGTACCTCACACAGTTTCTTATTGTTATTTATTCGTGCAGCTACATTAAAATCCTTCCTGTCGACCGTTACAAGCCGCCTCTTCCTCCGTTGTGGGTCCCTCAGAAATCCATACATTGGGAACCGGTTGGAGCATCTAAATGCTGCACAGTTCACCATGACTGACTGTTTTCTTGTCTGTAAAATGTTCTATATAACCATTACATATAATAGAAAATCACAGAGCAGATGACCTGTTGGGTAATAATCCAGAGCCTACTGACTTTTCTCCATTAAATTTTATTTAAACTGTGTAAATATTTATTAAAACTGCTTTGTCCCCTTTTGCTTTCCATGTTCCACCAATAACTGACTAATAACCACCTAAATTTAATTCCTAATTAACTTATATTTTATCGATTCCCTGTGCATCTCTATCTCTATCACTGTTTTATCTTCCCTCTTTACTCATGCATTATTTTTTTAACACATATTTGTTGACTTATTTGGTAACACTCATTGACATTGGCTCATGTTACAGCTGCTCTACATTTATGTTCTGTAGCTAATTTAGTCATTACTGTCATTTAAAATATATATATATATATATTCAGGAGCAGCAAACAGGAACACGGACATCCATCAGTTTGTCATTTTTCCTTCCACAACGTTTATTTCTATATTTTCATTATGCAAACTGAAACTGATTTATTTACTTTATTCTATTGCCCTGTTGTCTCATGTCATTAAAAAGTTTGTTGTTTGAAAGGTTTCCCTTGTTTTCTTGTCCTGTTGGTTCCAGTCCCACCAGGTAGGTCAAGTAAGTTTTTAGTTAAACCAGGTAGTTACTCAGTGAAACTTTCCCTTTTACGTTCAAAGCAAACTAACTTTATTTGTGCAGCACAATTCAACAACATGGTGATTCAAAGGGCTTCGCAGAGACATTAAAAACATAAGAATATATGAAGCATGATTAAAAATAAAAACAAGACAAGTAGGGAAGAACATAAACTAAGCATCATGTTAAAAAAAATCCAGCTTAAGAGAAACGGTGCAGATTTGGACTTTTAAATAGAAACAAACGAAATGCAGCTGAGAGACACAGTCCTGTCTGAAGGGGATCTTCAGTGTTGTTTTCATTGTGTCTTTGTCTTTATGTCCATATGCTGGGACATTAATGCTACCACACGGCTGGCTTTAATAGATGAAAGTATCAACCTGTCATTTAACCTTATGAAAGTAAATTGTATGGGTGGTTATCAGTAAGAAATATGGAGGCTAATGAGGATCATGTCTGATCTTTAATAAATGCTCGGTGGTTGAGATGAATATTTCCCTCCAAAAATGTAAGAAATTACTTTGTTGGTTAAACTTATTTAATCTAGTGTCAAACATGACTTAAACATGACTTAAATAAACATTAACTTAATAATGCATTCACTAACAAACGTGTGTGTTTATTTAGTTTTCGCCCTCAGTAATCTGATCGCTGCTGTCTGTTTCGTACTAGAGCAGGGGTAGCCAACGTCGGTCCTCGAGGGCACCAATCCGGCAGGTTTTCCATGTTTCCCTGCTCCAGCACACCTGACTCAAATTAAATAGATCCAACAGCCTATAAGGATCTTCACAATGACTCGTTAGTTTAAGTCAGGTGTGTTGGAGCACGGAAATCTGGAAAACCTGCTGGATTGGTGCCCTCCAGGACCAACGTTGGCTACCCCTGTACTAGAGTCTATCAGCGGGGTTGTTGGAACCTTTGGAGGCTTCATGACCCACGTGACCGCTCTTACAGCGAAGTCCACGGATGTCGCAGCTCTGAGTACGAAGGCTCTGCCGTCTGAGCAGCAGTGGAGCACGTCAGGTGTGGAAGAGGTGCGCGTCGAGCCTCTACGGACGTATAAATCCCCTTTAACGGACAGATGTGTGTAGAAGCAGTCAGAGACGGAGAAACGCTGCAGGTTCTGGGTTTTCCAGCAGCAGCAGGTTTATGTAAATATTCCTGGTGTGTCCTGTAGATTACAGTCTCATCATCAATGCAGGAAATGTTGTTTCTCTTCTGGACTCTGTTTCTCTGGAGCAACCATCTGTCTGCCTCTCAGGGTAAGCTGAACTTTAATAAAGATGTTTGGAGCCTTGAAGAGCTGCTCCGTGGCTGTATACCACCCCTTCCTAACTTTTATTAACTCTTCTGTTTTACATGTTAGATTTTAAATCCACTAAACACACCTTCTCTGTTTCGTTACTAACATGGATGGAGAAAGTGTGAATGTTGCTTCTACCATTAACCTATGAACACAGTAAAGTGCAGGGTGGGAAAATCTCCTGAAGCTTCTGAGAAGCGACTGCATGGAGGCAGAATCCTGAACCATCACCTCCATCTTTTCAGCTGCGTACGTTTGTCTGTCAGAAAGTTATGGATGGAGTTTTATTAAAATTTCAGAAATATCAGAAATGGAACAAAGAACAACGGATTGTTTTTTTCTGCAATCTGGATCACCGCCTGGATCTAGGAATGTTTTTTAGGGATTCTTTACTATTGGAAAACAGGGATCATTTTGCCATGAAAGCTTCAAACTGATCAGGTAGCTAAGATGCTGCGTAGGACCTCAAGCTCCCAGGACTCTGGTAGAGGATCCGACCTGGAGATGGAAGAGTTAACAAATATATAGTTGACATCGCAATTGCAATGCGATTGCAACATAGGGAAAGTGGAGCATGAGAAACTGGAGAAATATCAAGGCAACAGTGGTACCCGTGGTCATCGGAGCACTCTGGGCAGTAACCCCCAAACTGGAAGAGTGAGCAGATCCCAGGACAAACCTCAGACATCTCTGTCCAGAAGCGTGCCAGATACTGCACTCTTCTGATTATTTATTTATTTATATATATATATATATCAGATTTATTTATTTGGTATAGTGAAAGTAAATGAAAAATAATAAAAAAAAAGTGAAAGAAGATGAACAAACCAAAAGGTTGCAGACAGAAGCTATAGCTTATAAAACGCCTACACATTACCGAAACAAAGAACAGATCTACAACATCACATCTTAAAGAGTAAGAGCATATTTTAAAAATATTACCCACAACAAGATCTTTATCATTTTATTATCATGATTCTTCATTATTACATCATTTATGTACTTTCTTTTAAATGATTCTAAAGCAGAACTCATGTTTAAGTCATCAGAACAGCTTTCCCTCCGTCTGACAACAGGGGCAGATATAATATGAATCTTAATATTTGTCCGTACGTTGGTTTGATTCAGAACATTTCTCCCTCTTTTTAAACAGCCTCATATAGAACGACAGCTGATTATTATTAACTTTATTTGTTTAGAAATGTGTTAGATCTCCAAATCTCAGTGTGTGTAAGTGAATAAAAGTGGATTTGTTGGTTCACAATTCTTTTTTTATACATTATGGCCTTCTTCTGTAGTAAGTAACCAGAATCTCGTGTGTGAGAGAAGTGTTTCCCCAAATCCCTAAACAATAAGTGATATATGAAACAATCAATGAGTTATATAAAATAAAATGTGATTTCTGACACAGATGGTCCTTTACTTTGTACAGCATCTTGGTTTTGACATAATTTATATGTGTTTTCCAGTTTAGATTCTGGTCTACAATGACCCCTACCAACTTCATTTCTGTAACTATGTCAATTTCATCATTTATTTAATTTTTTTTTTGGTAACTATTTGGTACGTTTTGCAAATATAATGCATTTAGTTTTTCCAAAGTGAACAGATCATGTGCTGACAACAAACCACTGGTTAACTAACTCAAACCCATTTTCCACTTTTTTAAGTCGTCTCCGCTGTAAAAGAAAGTTGTATCATCAGTTAATAAAATCCAGTTCAACAACTGGAAACAAGATACCAGTCATTAGTAAACAGTATAAAGAGCAAAGGGTCTAGTACAGAGCCCCGTGGCACCCAATATGATACCTGTAGTAACTCAGAATCCATATTATTTACATGTACAAACTGATATCGATTCACTAAACTACTCTGTAATCATTCAAGTGCAACTCCTCTGATTCCAGACCCATGTAATTTATCAAGAAGTAAATTATGATCGACTGTATCAAACGCCTTCTGCAAATCCAAAAGTACACCAAGTCTGTTTTCTCTTCCATCAGTTGCATCTGTTATCTGTTCAATAAACTTAATTAAAGCCAGTGAAGTGTTCAGATTTGTTTTAAAACCATATTGTTGTTCACACAGGGAACAGTACTTATCAATGAACTCATCTAGTCGCATGGAAAATATTTGTTCCATCATTTTGGAGAGGGGCATCATGGTGGTGTGGTGGTTAGCACCGCAGCCTTTGGAGAATTGAGGTAACAAGGATGCGGGTCTCTAGTTCAATAGGAAATGTTTACCAGCAGTTTTATATGAGGGAGTAACTTTTTTCTGGGAATTTCCCAGTGACAGATTGCAGATGTAAGTGAAAGGCTTTAACAACAGATTTAACAATATATTTAATCAAGATGAATGTGACCGTTCCAATCAGCTGATTTGATTTATTCTTGAATTTATCTACAATATTAATAATTTCCTGTTCATTGGTTTCTTGGATGAACATTGATGGCATTCACGCTAATGCTGGCAACTCCTGGGACAGGTTTCTGCTAGTAACTAATGGGACTGGTTTCTGCTGGCAATTACTGGGAGTGGTGGCTGCTGGTAGCTCCTGGGCCTAGTGGCTGCTCGTAACTAATGGGACTGGTTTCTGTTGCTGCTTCCTGGGCCTGGTGGCTGCTGTTAACTCCTGGGACTGGTTTCTGCTGGTGCTCCTGGGCCTGGTGGCTGCTGGTGCTCCTGGGCCTGGTGGCTGCTCGTAACTAATGGGACTGGTTTCTGTTGCTGCTTCCTGGGCCTGGTGGCTGCTGTTAACTCCTGGGACTGGTTTCTGCTGGTGCTCCTGGGCCTGGTGGCTGCTGGTGCTCCTGGGCCTGGTGGCTGCTCGTAACTAATGGGACTGGTTTCTGTTGCTGCTTCCTGGGCCTGGTGGCTGCTGTTAACTCCTGGGACTGGTTTCTGCTGGTGCTCCTGGGCCTGGTGGCTGCTGGTGCTCCTGGGCCTGGTGGCTGCTCGTAACTAATGGGACTGGTTTCTGTTGCTGCTTCCTGGGCCTGGTGGCTGCTGTTAACTCCTGGGACTGGTTTCTGCTGGTGCTCCTGGGCCTGGTGGCTGCTGGTGCTCCTGGGCCTGGTGGCTGCTCGTAACTAATGGGACTGGTTTCTGTTGCTGCTTCCTGGGCCTGGTGGCTGCTGTTAACTCCTGGGACTGGTTTCTGCTGGTGCTCCTGGGCCTGGTGGCTGCTGGTGCTCCTGGGCCTGGTGGCTGCTCGTAACTAATGGGACTGGTTTCTGTTGCTGCTTCCTGGGCCTGGTGGCTGCTGTTAACTCCTGGGACTGGTTTCTGCTGTTAACTCCTGGGACTGGTTTCTGCTGGTAACTCCTGGGACTGGTTTCTGCTGGTAACTACTGGGACTGGTTTCTGCTGGTAGCTCCTGGGCCTGGTGGCTGCTGGTAACTACTGGTACTGGTCTCTGCTGTTAACTACTGGTACTGGTTTCTGCTGGTAGCTCCTCATATTTATTTTTATTTGTTAAACTTTGTCATTCCTGTGATGTTATCGTCTACGTTCCATTTTCATATGGAAAGCAGTATGTTAATATGTAGTACCACACCTTCTCAACCTCAGTTCATCTTTGTAGACTTGTAAATGGACCGTGTCACCATATGAAAAGGAAAATATTAACTCTATATATATATATATATATATATGTGTGTGTATATATATATATATATATATATGTATGTATGTATGTATGTGTGTATGTATGTATGTATGTATGTATGTGTGTGTGTGTGTGTGTGTGTGTGTGTGTGTGTGTGTGTGTGTGTGTGTGTGTGTGTGTGTGTGTGTGTGTGTGTGTGTGTGCGTGCGTGCGTGCGTGCGTGCGTGCGTGCGTGCGTGCGTGCGTGTGTGTGTGTGTGTGTGTGTATATATGTATGAATTTCTCTGTGATCTCTTTAGTCTTTAGTCTTTCTGATCTGTGTTGTTTCCTCTCCTGCAGGAGACGCAGTCATCAGAGCTCAACCTGGACATGACGTCTCTCTGCCATGTAGAGCTGAACAGGATGGAGACATTGATGCTGTGGAGTGGTCCAGACCTGATCTGGGGTCAGAATATGTTATTTTCTACAAAGATAGACGTCCCGTTCCACACTACCAGCATCCATCTTACCAGAACCGGGCAGATCTTCGGGAGAGACAGATGAAGGATGGAGACGTGTCTCTGATTCTGAAGAATCTGAGGATTAAAGATACAGGAAAATATAAATGTAAAATCCGACAGACAGGAACACACACTATGCTTGCTGAATCCATCATCCAGCTGGAAGTTTCTCCTCCGCCAGGTGAGTTTGTCTCTGTCTGTGGATCAGAACATGGAGGAGGATCTGTTATGTTCTGGGCTGCTTTGCTGCATCTGGTACAGGGTGTCTTGAATCTGTGCAGGTAAAATGAAATCTCAAGTCTATCAAGGGATTCTAGAGAGAAATGTGCTGCCAGTGTCAGAAAGCTCGGTCTCAGTTGCTAAGAGGAAAACATTGGATTATTCTAAAACGGCCTTCTATGATCCCTGACCTAAATCCTATTGAGCATCTTTAGACTGAGCGGAAACATGGTTTCTGGAAAAGGCTCCCTTCAAACCTGAGACAACTGGAGCAGTTTGCTTATGAGGAGTGGCCAAAATACCTGCTGAGAGGTGCAGAAGTCTCATTGACAGTTACAGGAATTGTTTGATTGCAGTGATTGCCTGAAAAGGTTGTACAAAAAAAATATCAGGGTTAAGGGTAACATCATTTTTCTCCAGGCCTGTTTCATGAGTTTTTTTTTTTTTTTTAATAATTCTGTTGAAGCATGGTTGAAAAGCAATGTCTGACTTTCATTGGTTAAATTTCATAGAATTTTTATTTATTATTACTTTTGTCAAATTCAAGTAATTTCTGTGACCATTGTGAGTTTTTCTTTCATTAACTGAAGGGTACCAACAATTTTGTCCACCTGTATAGGTGAAGTTACAGCTTGAGTTTCTGTCTTGGTTTCAGGTTATTGTTTACATTGCTAGTGCGGGGCTCTGTCTTTAGCACCTTCTCTCTTCAGTGAGTCGTCAGCCACTGTGTCAGCCCACATCGGGTTAAGACCACGTAGGTTAAAGACCTGCGAGTCTGCCTGCGTGAGTCCACCGAGTAAAGGCATGAACTTAAACCTCCTCATTACTAAATCAACGTACAATGTGCTTCAAACCCATCCCTGTCAGACATGGTACAGACCAAGACATGTCACCCATAGACACCGCAATCCGCAAAACCTGTCCTTTCTAATGGCATGCACGTCAGCCACGTCCTCTGTTACCTTTGGTCTCTGGAACTGTCAGTCCACAGTAAACAAAACAGAATTTATCAGTTCATTAATAAATGTCTCAGACATTCAGGTCCTAGCCCTGACTGAAACCTGGATCCGTCCAGAAAACACAGCTACACCAGCTGCCCTTTCTGTCAACGCAGAATTTATCCAAACACCTCGCTCAGCTGGACGAGGAGGTGGAACGGGCATTCTTATTTCTACAAAGTGGAACTTTACCTCTCCGTCCTATGGCTAACTGCTCATCACTTGAGTATCACCAGTAAAGGTCTCTACACCCATCACTGCATACATTCTGGTCATTACTGCCCTCCGGGTGGCAGTATAGATGAGTTTGTCTCTGAAATGGACATGATTCTCTCTAACATTCCTGATGAGGGCACACCACTAATTGTCATGGGAGACATGAACATTCACATTGACAAACCACAGCGACTGACTTTCTGGCTCTCATCTACTCTTTCAATCTCAAACTGGTTCAGACTCCTCCAACACACAAAGCTGGTAATACTCTTGACTTGGTGCTGACCAGAAACTGCTCCACAGCCGACCTGTCCGTCACCCCGCTGCATCTCTCAGACCACTTCCTGGTTAAATTCTCTGTCTTTCTTTCTCATGTCAATCAAATTTTTCCGATGATTCAAACAGAGATGGATTTGGACTCCATGGCGCAGACACAGACCAACCAGAATGCAGAGATTACATGAAACGGAAAAGAGAGCTTAATAAAGGTTTTGAGTTGAGTCAGGAAACAGTGCGTAATCCAAGTTCAAGATCTGATGACCGCTGTGGGTCTCGGCTGACAGATAGAACAGGCAGGCAGGCAGAGTGTGGCGTGGAGCCGGTTGGGCGTGATGTCACAGAGTGCAGCTGGAGCTGGAGAGGGTGAGACAGACAGGGCTGGCAGCATCCGTAGCACCAGGAGTCCAAGCATAAAACAGATCTTGTTGATTACATTGACTGCAGAAATGTTTGCTTCCTACTTCACTGAAAAGGTCGCTACCATCAGTAACCAATTCACTGAGCCTGACCAACTCAGCCTTACCAAACCAGCTACTGGTGCCTCACTCTGCTCTTTCTGCTCTCTAAATGAGGACCAAGTCTCTAAACTTCTAGTCAACTCAAAACCCACAACCTGTCCTCTTGATCCTGTTTCCTCTGACATCCTGCAGAGCATTTTACCTACAGTCAAAACTGCAGTAACTCATATTATCACCTCCTCTCTTAAATCCGGTCTTTCCTTCTGCCTTCAAGCAAGCTCGGGTTACCCCACTGCTGAAGAAACCCACACTCAACCCAGCCCAGGTTGAAAACTACCGGCCGGTCTCATTGCTTCCATTCATGTCTAAATTACTAGAGCGTGCCATCTTCAGTCAGGTCTCACAGTTCCTCCAAGACAACAACCTGTTTGATCCATATCAGTCTGGATATAGGCAGGGTCACTCTACTAAAACTGGTCTCCTGTCAGATGACATTCAGCTTTTCCTTTCTTTCCCACCTGATGACACAACCGTCTCAATGCGAATATCAGCATGTTGCTGATATCTCCGCATGGATGAAGGATCGCCACCTTCAGCTAAATCTGTCCAAGACTGAGCTTATTGTCTTTCCAGCCAGTCCTTCTTTACCACCACAGATAAGTGTGCAGCTTGACTCAATCACACTTGTGCCTACATCTTCTACCAGGAATCTTGGTGTCATGGTAGACAACCAGCGGACCTTTAAGGACCATGTTGCCTCGGTTTCCTGGTCTTGCCGATTTGCTCTCTACAACATCAGGAGGATCAGACCCTACCTGACTGAACACACGACCCAGCTCCTGGTCCAGGCTCTGGTCATTTCATGGATTGACTACTGCAACTCCTTACTGGCTGGCCTGCCTGCATGCTCAGTTAAACCTCTGCAGATGATCCAGAACGCAGCAGCACGTCTGGTCTTCAACCAGCCCAAAAGAGCTCATGTCACTCCGCTGCTAATCGCTCTCCACTGGCTTCCAGTTGCAGCGCATCAAATTCAAAGCTCTGCTTCTGGCTTACAAAACAATAACCCAAACGGCTCCGGTCTACCTCCACTCCTTAATCCAGAGCTACATTCCCTCTCCACAGTTACGCTCTACCAGTGAAAGACGTCTAGTGCTCCCACCACAAGGTGGCACCACATCAGTAGCTAGACTCTTCTCCTCTGTTGTTCCCCGGTGGTGGAACCATCTACCAAACTCCGTCCGATCCACAGAGTCCTTATCCACTTTTAAAAGCAAGCTAAAGACTCAGTTGTTTAAGGAGCATTTCTACATTTAGCTTAACTCTTCTACTCAGAAGAGTATAAGATGATACTGTGGGATGAAATCATTATCTGGTATTTAAACAAAGGACTAAAAAGAAAAAAAAACAAAAAGCAAAAAAAAAAAAAATAACTGCCTCTAGAACTACATGACAGCACCTGGTCCAACTAGACTCAAAGCAGTCTGACTATCACTTAATTATGACATCCATCTTCTTTGAATTCTTGCTTGTGTTGTTCTTACTCTCAAATATAAGTCGCTTTGGACAAAAACGTCTGCTAAATGACTGTAGAATAGAATAGAATAGAGTAGAATAGAATAGAATAGAACATTCTATGAGGGTAGATAACATGATGAAGTTCAGGAAATACTGCTCAGCAAGTACAACTAGACTGTGGAGGACATAACGTTCAGTGGAAACTCTGAAAGACTTACAGATTATTGAGCATCTTGAGGGCTGAAAGACTCGAAACGACTTGTTGAAGCTGAGACTTGATCACGTTTCATCAAGTCTGTTCTTGATTATTTCTACTCCATCATTCTCCTTCTAAGCAGACACAGACAATATTTAGGCTTAAATCATCATCATTCAATCAAATCATTTATTTATTTACATTTTTTTCCTGGAGGGAAACAGTCTGTCCATCCTCTCCTCTGCCTCCATCTGCAGTCTTATGTCTTCTCTTATGAGGTCCACAAGTTCATCAGAAGCTCTCCTCTTCCTTCTGCCTCTGGTTCCTCCCTGACTTCCTCCACCTACTGGCTACCCACTGCTGAACTAGGCCCTGCTCTGTCCTCCTTAACTAAGGTGATCAGGACAGGGGGGGTTGCTGGACGGCCTCTGTCCCAACACCTCGTCCATGAGGACAAACCAGGGCCGCCTTACAGCAGTAGCTTTCCCTGCCACACCGTCTCCAGTCTCTGGTACTTGCAATCCTGAGGCAGGAAGACATCAATCATACTAGCAGAAGTAACCATATGTGTGTCTTTATTAGGCAGAAAGAAAAGGCAAACGATGTGCTACATAATGATCTACATACTTTATATGTTTTCTTTAAGTCGTACTTTCCTTCATTTACACACGAAGCTGAAGAACCGTGCCGTAAGGTTCTGCTTAATGTTCTGTTTAGCTTGTTACTGGAGGATCTGTACATGATAACTAATGTCAACGTTTACCCATCACACAGAGGAAACTTGCTGACTTCCTTCCAACCAACACTGGCTGGAAACGAGCCTCCATTAAAGAGTCCCTCGTTCTCTGCCCTTAACTTAATGAAACGGTCCCTGAAGAAATAAAATCATTAATAGTCACAGTTTAAAACATTAAACATTAAATGTCTGTGTGTGTCTGATGGAAATCTGGTCTTCCAGCAGCAACATGGGACAGAAAACTAAAAGCTAATGTTAATCATATTATTATTAACTATGTTAAATAAATCACTAAAGTAATTTAATAATGACAAATATTGATTAAATAAATTCATATAAAGTTATGTAATGATATATTAGAATATATTATAGAATGTTGTAATTGTACTAATTGATAATTATATTAAATTTATTAGAGTAAATTTATACATTAAACCTATTATTATATTGAATTAATTACTATTAATCACTATTAAATTAATTAAATTCATTAATGTGATGAATTGCAGCTAAATAACGTTTGAATCACGTAAATCTCTGAAATTCCTAAGTTTAAACATCATAGGACACTTTAATGAACGCGAACACCAACCGAGTTGGTTCCATCTGACTAACGTCGGGACAAATAAAATCTCTCATTTTAATCTTGTGTGAGCATGTATGTCATATCGTTCAGTCTCATTTTTAAATTTACCTCAGCTATCTGTTGCGGTAGACACGTCTTTAACCCTTAAAAAAAAAATATATATATATATATATATAAGTAAGTATAAGGGAGTTCCTCTCTGATCTGTGTTGTTTCCTCTCCTGCAGGACAGAGAAACATCACAGCTGAACCTGGACAGGATGTCTCTCTGCCATGTAGAGCTGGACATGATGGAGACATCACAGCTGTGAGGTGGATCAGACCTGATCAGGAGCCAGAATATGTTCTTTTCTACGAAGATGGCCGTCTTTTTCTAGGCCCCCAGCATCCATCTTTCTACAACCGGGTGGATCTTCAGGACAGACAGATGACGGATGGAGACGTGTCTCTGATTCTGAAGAATCTGATGACTTATGATACAGGAACATATGAATGTAGAGTCTTCCAGAGAAGAAGAGGCAGCAGGATTGCAGAGTTCAAGTCCATTGCCATCATCAATCTGGAAGTTTCTCCTCCAGGTGAGTGTGTCTCTGTGTGTGTGGATCAGAGGTGAAGCAGCTTCTGCTCTCCATCTCCATCGAGCTGCTGCTTCACAACTAGAATCACCATCAGAGTGAAAATGCTTCTTATTATGTGTCTTCCATGTTGTAGACGGAAGGAAAAGAAGCAGGAAGTGGAGTTTGTTTACTTCCTGTAGACGTAAATACATCACGTCCACCTCGTCCAATCAGAATCCTTCCCAACCCCAGATCTAAAGTAGAATTAAATAAAAGAGATTAAATGTGTTTTACATGTAAACCTCAATTCAAAATTACTCTTTCCATAAAGAAGAAACTTAAATCAGAATGATTTAACCCTGAAAAATTATTCTGAATTTAAAACATCATGTAACTGTGGCCAGTGACTCTTCAAAGGTTTCTTTCACGTCTAAAATCTTCATAAACTGCTCTTGTGTTTACTGTAATCTCTCTGAAACCCAAGACAATATTATGAATAAATTCATAATATGATCACACCGTGCTGAAAGCCACACAATGCTTGAACAGCACTTCATGGTTGCTGCATGTTCTTATTTACATGCAAGAAACAGAATATCCATGGAGCTGAACTTATGAGCTCAGCCAAAGTATAAATGGCTTCATCCTGGATGGTTTGGTATCATTCTTTTCAGCACAATCTCACCTGTGTGAATTTAGATTTATGTTTTCATTTTGATCTAATGTATTCCAAATCTGAAAACTTTTTATATTTTACTGTCAAAACCAGAAAAATATCTAACAAACCACCTTCTGATCAATGCAGGGAAGACCAAGGAGATGGTGGATTTCCACAGATGCCGTCTGTTGTCCCCTCACCGGTGAACATCCAGAGAAGGAACATTAAGAGAGTGGACTCTTATAAGTTCCTGGATGTTCATCTAAACAATAAAGTGGACTGCTCCTGCAGAGGAGCATTTTTATAGAAACCTTGGAGAATCAAAGACAGCAGCCTCTGCAGCTTCCTTACCGACTGAATCTGGGCCTGTTGAGCTGATTTTTGTATTTATTTATTTAAAAGGGACAGGACAAGAAAACATTGTTACAGTTTCAAATGCAGCCGATGCCATGTCCACAGGCCATCTAGCTAACAGCTAATTTGCAGACCAAGTCCCTGAGACAAAACAAAGAGTATCAATGAAAAATACAGACAATTAGACACAAACTTGAAAATTAAAACATACAATGCATAAATTACAGAATATTAAGACTTGTAGTAAAGTGACTCTAATGTTCACAGACTTGATTGGATTTAAGCCATTGTTTTACTTTACAAGTAAATTGTTTTAGATCTGGGAGGGCTTTTAATTCGGCAGGTGTGGTGTTCCAGATCTGATGTGAGCTGATCTCAGGACACATTTCACTCCAAGCTGAACTCATACAGATTTTTATTGCAGCATTTTCTTATTTCATAACCGTATTTAATGCTGCACATACCAGAACAGGAAGCAACAGTCTTTAGAACGAGGGGAACTCCTGTTGTTTGAACCTGAACCCAGCAGACAGATGAAAACCACTTTCCCAACATGTAGCATCAGTGGTCCACAGCTCCACGTTCCTCCCTCTGAATAGTGGTTAGTACCTGCTGCAGCATCAAAGGACTCCAAGAGTGACGTGTCTCACCTTGCAGCGCCTGTCCCGCTAATCTCCTCCTCTTCCTCATCATAATGTAATTATATTCTGTGTTCTGGTCGAGTCTCGATGTTTCAGGAGGTTTGTGATGCTGCTACAACACCTCCATGTCTTCCCACACACATCATACATCACACCGTTGCTGTTCAGCTCCACACGTGATGCTACGACCTGAGTGAGAGATGCTGCTGCACCCCTACCTTGGACCATTTCACATATGGGCGGAAGAAAAAGTAGTTCCTGCCAACTTAGAGAAGATCCTGATATTCTAGTTACTTTCCACTGTATTCCAGTTCATGATATACTTCATTTTTACCTCAAATCAGTAAAATATCGATATTCTAACATGAAAATCGATACTAGAACATAAAAAGCTGGTATCGGTAGAATCGATATCTTGGTATCGATCAGCTCGTCTCTAGTTTGTAGTTCTTGTGAGTTCCTGCTTGCTGCACGTTCCTTAGAAAGCCTGTTTTACCATTTCTTTCTGCATCAAACGTAACGGTAACATACATGAACAAGTGTGTCGTGTACTTTTTATCATGACTCTGGTTTTACTTGGTGAAACAACAGGATTTAAAAACTGGTTTATAGTTGGACGTGTGCACTGTTGATGGAGGTTAAAATGGAGACTATGTGGCTGCGTCTTGCTGCTACATCATCTGAAGCTACGTTCACACTGCACGTCTTAATGCTCAAATCTCATTTTTACTGGAATCTGATCTTTTTATGGTCCTTCACTTCAATGTGAACGATGAGTAGGGCTGTAACGGTACCTGTATCCATATTCAGGTTTTTACTGTCTTTTTCTATTTTTTCTATTTGGAACAGAACTGTACCAAGTTCCCTCATGGAAGAGTAACTTCCTTTCACTATAGCTGCAGGCTAGTGGACGTTATGGCTAGAAGCAGTTTTAAGGATGAACCAGAGCTTGAAGAACAAGTGGTTAAGATGAAAGTTGTCTCCTGGTTTTATGTGGAGTTATGTTGGAGATCAGGTGTTATGTGGAGAACAGCAGGTCTGCTTGCTTGGCTGTGTGTGTTCACACGATGGCATGATAATCTCAGCAGACATGCTGATCTCGACATAACACCATCCTCCCTTTAATCATGTTACTTTATCTTTCTAAGCAAACATGCAACTAAAGTTTTATTTTAAAAGAAGACATTAAACTATGGATCAAATTAATATTTGTACAGTTTTGAGTAAATTACCTTTTTTTTCTCTTGAAACATCCCTCCCTTCCTTATAATGCATTAGGGAACAAAAAGAAAAGATTATTTTATTTATTTGAGAATCTTTTATTGGAGAATTTCAGTTTAATGGAGGCTAAACATTAATATTTGCACAACTTTGAATAAAACCTAACTAAGCTTGATGCAGAATTAATTATAGGATTTCTAGTCTTTACCTGCACATGCATCTTTAGCAGCAACGTCAGTGAGTTTCTGCATGCTCCCTTTTATGTTTCCTCTCTACAGTTGTCCAGTGTATACAGGTTTTGCAGAATTATTAGGCAAGTTGTATTTTTGAGGATTCATTTTATTATAGAATAACAACTATGTTTGCAATGAACACAAAAGACTCATAAATATCAAAGCTGAATATTTTTGGAAGTTGGAGTGGGGCTTTTTTAGTTTTAGTATCTTAGGAGGATATCTGTGTGTGCAGGTGACTATTACTGTGCATAATTATTAGGCAGCTTAACAAAAACCAAATATATAAACATTTCACTTATTTATTTTATATAGATTCTGTCAGTGTCTTGATCTGTTCACGATCAACATTGCGTGCAGCAGCAACCACAGCCTCCTAGACACTGTTCAGAGAGGTGTACTGTTTTCCCTCCCTGTAGATCTCACATTTGATGAGGGACCACAGGTTCTCTATGGGGTTAAGATCAGGTGAATGTTACGGCTCCAGGCCTGTACACCTGTGAGAGCGATGGAAATCTGCTGTGCCAGCGCCAGGCGAGGATTGGCTAATGCTCCAAGGCCACGTCCCTCCCTCTGATGTCCGGATTGGACGGCTATGCCTCCGGACAAAGTAACGACGACGACCCGGAAGACCTCCTTTGCTATAAAAGCTGTGCATGAACAACCTCTCGGGGCGGCTGTGTGGTTGTTTGACACCAGTGCGCCAGGGTGGCGTTGTTTGTGAATAAGTGAAGAATTTGGTTGGTGAAAACATAGTTAATAATGGATTTGATTGTGCTGAGCTTTTCAGATTATGTTCTTGGTTTTGGTGAAAAGACTCTCTCTGTTAATTAGTTTAACCGCTTGTGTTGTGGCGGAGTTTTGATTTGTGTTAACCTGTTTTGAAATTGACGTCATTAGGAGACGCACTTTTGAGTTATTTAGGTTGGTTCCTTTTGTTTGTTATCTTAGTTGTAGGTTTCTAGATATTCCCCGACTTTATCGGGAGGACTTTTGTTTCTGATTATTGTAGAGATTTTTACACCTGGAAAAAGGACACCTTTTGTTTACTAGGTTATATATATATACTGTGTATATATATATATATATATATATATATATATATATATATATATATATATATTTATTTTGCTGGGTTTAAAGATCCTGAGGAATTTTGTAAATATTACTGTTATTGTTTTATTTATTTTGTGCCAGAATAAAATTGTTATTCCTTTTACAAATCTCCGGCCTCCGGACATTTGTTATTTGTGACCTTTACCTTGTCCCTAGTGTTGTGGAATTTTTAGTTATCAAAGATCACACACTAAGTGAGAATCGAACAAAGTATTATTTATTAAGAGCTGATCAGCAATGAGAGTCCCACAGTCAAAGGAGTTTGTCTGCGTGAGTCTGGCGAGATACAAGTGAACTTAGTTAATATACCAGGCATGAGCTGATAACATCACAGTAGGAGGTCATTGTTTTAAATTTCTCACATAGCTGTTAACAAATGTTACGGAGTGAAGGGTGCAAAGGAGGAAGCTCATTAAACTCTCAACATCTGTTGAGGGGATGAGAGAGGGGGGAAGGTGTGAGAAGGAGTTCTTATCTAAATACACAGACATACAAAGTGTAACCTACAAACTATAAGGGGATATGAATAAATTTTCCATTACAATCCACCCCTTTGATTAAAATGCAACATATTAATCACACATAAAGAGGTTAAATTTTTCAAAGAGATTGATAGATCTTCCACAGCCCAAACCAGTTCCCCAACCCCCCACCAGGGCAAAGCCATCATAAATCCTTTCATCTGTGGAGAGAAGATACCGCGTTTAACAGATGGGGGTGATAAAAGGGGTCAGGAAAAGGCCGTAATGTTTAAACACAACAACTCCTAAGTCTCACTCTGTAGAAAGAGACCAGTCAGGGAATAATCACAAGAATTTAAGGTGAACGAGTCAGAGCGTTTGGGGCAAGGTGAGGATATACATGAGACAGGAATAATACGCTGACAATCTAGAGTGTGTCCTAAAAAGAATAGTGCATCTGTCCCATTTCGCTGAAAACAAAGAGGTGGAGAAGAATATGGATTTGTACGATCCCTTAAGCGGAAGACAGTTCTGGATGAAACACAAGTGGAGTTTGTGTTGCTGGAAAACTCAGCGGGCCTCCTCCAGGAGAGGGGAGGGCGCTGGTGTGGCCAAGTAATGTTCCTAGGGTGTAATCTATTACCCATGATCAGAGTCCACAAAGTGGTGTTCAAAGGGACTGGATATGGAATAAAAACTGATTGAGTGGGTGTGGCATGCGGCACCAGTCCACAAACATAGCAACTGTCATTTGTCAATTTATGAGCAGACATATTGGCAACTTGCCACCAAAGATTTTCAGTGTGATCATGATGCTGGAGGATGTGGTCATCTCGGCGGTGTCTCTTGAAGGAGGGTGCTTCTGTCCCCTGCAGTCGTCTGGCGGGTTGGGACGAAGCTGGGGTGCGTTGTGTTGGGCGAGGACCGGTTGGGTCCAGGTACCAGAGGAGGGAGGTGATAAGGATGAAGAGGATGACGCACGACCATCCCCTCACGGCAGCCTGGGTGTACTTCATGTTGTCGCGTGGAGAATGGACTATCTCGCACGGGGCTGACCTCAGGGATTATTCTGCCCTTCACTGCTGTATGAGTGACCAACAGGACCTGGAATGGACCCAGCCACCTTTCAAAACGCCAGTGCTTTCTTCTCGTCTCCCGGACCAAGATCCAGTCTCCCGGAACCAAGGAGTGGAGCAGATCTGATGCTGGAGTGGCAGGCCTTCCTTACCCACACTGTGTACCTGTGAAAGAACTTTCTGTTCAAAAGGAATCAGAGATGTTATTTAGAATATCACCTCCCTTTTGTCACATGGTCCACCCCATGTGACAACCTAGCAAACCATGGGAAGAAATGACAAGGAAGAATGATAAGAAAGGCAGGGTTGTCCATCAGTAGCGCGCACAATACCTGCAGAACCAGGGGTGTATGGAGGAATAGTCAATTTATCAAAAACTGATATACATCCCATCTGTGTAAATATGTCACATTATCCTAGATAAGAGTGAAATTGTACACAAAACATTAAAATTCTTGTATGCTTGAATCCTGAAGTTGCCTGTTCCGGCATCCCCCTGTAAGAACAATCCTCATCAGCATAAGCACATGTGTACATGGTGATAATTTTCACTCCACCTGTAAAAGTTTATCCCAAAATGTCATGAGGGTCAAAGTCATTTTTGATTTTAAAATGCACATACACATATTTTACAAAAAGAGATGTAGAGTAGACGTCTCCTCCTCCTGTAAACAGATTATCAGACCTTCTTTTCATGACAATAAATGTGTGTAACTGTTAATGGCAGCAGAATTAACAGTGTTATAAAACAGCAATCAGCCTTCTGTGGAAACAATCCTGGATAAGAACCTGTTGGAAGAAAAGTTCATTCAATATCAGTCCATCAGTGGTTTGTCGTCAGGTCAGAGTCAGAAACTTTGTCAAAGTCACGTCAGTTGTTCTGCGCAGAAAGGCCAAATCAGAGCAGGTCAATTTTCCTGCATTCATGAGGATCCTTAAAGTTCATTTTGAAATTGTTTGGAAAACATTAATTGTTTTGGAGATTTTTATTATTAATGCTTTCTACTCCAAGATGATATGGACGTAAACCCAATTAAAATTCTTTTAATGATGTGTCCATCATCAGCCAAATTTGCTCGAGCAGCGCTTTCCTCTTTTAGTCTTTTACAAATCCCTTTTTCATTATTATTATTTGTATAAGAGAATCAGTTTAAAATATCCATGGATATCAGACCAATATGAAACAGGTTTTAATTTTCTTCTGGTGTCTCTGGTCATTTTATAGTGCATTTTCCTGTTTTAATGCAGAGCTAACAATGACCTACAAGTAATTTTATCTGCCTCAACATTTGTTGTTTTAGTTTTTTAAGGTTTTCTTTGTTCTGCTAAAAGTAATTTGCATACAGTTACATCTGATGACAGTTAATAGAGGAGCTCCTTTAATGTCATTTAATTTATAAATCAGCATTTTCTTTAGGTCATAGGAAATTTCCTCTAAGCAATTTATTTATTGATTCATCTGTTTTCAGACAGATTTCAGATTCTTAGTTTGCTCGACTGAAAAATAAATCTATTATGTATTCAGTTTGTATCTTTAAAACTGTTTCAGATTCAATCCTTGTTTAATATAGATTATAGATACAGTACCAAGAGTACTAAAACCTTAACTTAAGCCATTTGTGAAAGATAAAAATTTAAATAATTAGGACCCAGAGACACATGAACAGTTTTGGTGCAATTCACGCACACACTTAAAGTTCTCAGGAAATCAGGGGACTTGCAGTTTGCATCACCACAGAGAACCAAGCAGGGAAACTGCTGTTCGGTATTTACAGAAATGCACATAAGGATCAGTATGTTGGCATTTCCACCTCTGGCAGGAAGGTTTCACTCACTCTCACTACTTCAGCTGTAGGAATGAGAGAGATACCATCTTATCAGATCCTGGATCAACAGTTAGACGGGTAATCTGGAGAAAATATAAATTCATGTGTCAGTGAGTAACAATTAGGATGGTCTGAAGGGATCAAATAGATAAAACATTATTTTCATCTCGTTTTTTACTCATTTTCTTTCTCCTTTATAAATGAGCCGATCAGTGTTGGATAACTGAGGAAAGGTTGTCACCACCAGCTCACTAAACATGTTCTGTTCTTTCTAAATCATGAAAACAAAACAAAACAGGGTTAGTAGCTCATCATTTCATGTTATGTGATGTCAGTAGCAAGCAAGTACTTCGTTGCAGTGAGCGTGCGTGTATTTGTGTATGTAAAGGTGTCTCTAGTTCCAGCTGTGAACTAGTCTTTTGTGTGTGAAATGTCTAGACGTGAAGCTTCTTCTGTTTACTCTTTAACACTTTCTTTCCATAAAAAGATGTAGATCTGCTTAACTTCAATAAAGATTTTGAATGAAATCATTAATTATTTGTGGTAAGAAATCAGAACAATCTCACCATCATTGTTTTAACTGGTCACATGACTGCTTCCATCCCCGAGTCAGCTCTGCCGTGGATCAGTCAGACGGCAAACCGCCTTTTGATTTTTATGGCCAATGACCCTTTTCACCACGTGGATGTTCTCTCTCTGGTCAGTAGAACCGGATGGTTGTCTTCAGCACCCACCTCTTTGTTCGCCCCTCAAAGTCCAGCAGCCACGCCACCTCGGAGCTGGACTACAGAGCTCACAGTCAGTTTCTTGTCCCAGTTAATCTTCTTGTCCTCTGAACAAAACGCATGATCAGGAGCGTTGTGGAGGATGGTGTCCTACCATCCAAAAACAGATGTTTACGCGTCCATCAAACATCTGGTTTCAGTCTCTTTGAAACTAGAAGCAGAGGAACTCTGGTGGTAAATGTTGGATATCAGATGTCTTTGTTTCTTCTTTTGAATCTTGTAGAACATCGGGTGGTGTTGGTAGATATGGGCATCCGTATCAGTTCGTGGAACATGGTGGTGATAGAAATTTTATATATATATATATATACATATATATATAATCAGTGGGTCTCTGCTGACTTTTATCCAGGCGGAAGAACTGAGTCGGGTCAGGTATGCAGCCTGTGAGCTTCAGGAGAGGGTGTCTCCGACGGAGACGGAGGAAAGGGGAAAAGAAGAAAAAGAAAATAGGGTCAATATTTATCCTACAAAGATTATGCATGTGTCTGAGGAAAGTTGCAAGTGTTTTCTCTCAGAGATTTGACAAAGCTAAAAAATAAATCTTCAGTGTGTGTATCTAATTTCCTTTAAGGTAAAAATTGTTTATGTTTGACAAGTTTTAAAGAACACACAAATTAAGTAGAAAGAACACAATAAAATTAAAGCATTGTGATGAAGGTGTCCATAAGAAAGGACTGAAAGTCTTATAAAAATATTTTATAAATGCAAATACAAGTCAGCTGAGACTCAAAAACTATGGTTTTTCAAACAACCAGCTTTTACAACCCGAAGGTGTCCTTGTGTGTATTAAGTATTCTGGAGCAGAGCAAAACATTTCCTCAGCCTGATCAGATCATTTTACATTATCTGGATCTTTTCCAGACGTAATTTTAGCATCTCCTTCTAATTTAGTTTTTACTGTAAAAAGTACCCATTTTATTTCTTCATGAGATTTCTCAATCCTACTTAAACTGTTAGACAGAGCTTCATTATTACCGGCAGCGTGTCCTCTCTGTCTGCTGCTTCGGACTGTGAGAGAAATCTCCAACCACACACTTTAACACTTTAACTCTTTCGTTATCTTCTTTAGTTATTTTATGAGGTGCACCTATTTGACATTTTCATATATTTATTTTATTACTTATATATATCCTTAAATATTATTGTTTGGCCCTTTTATTTATTTTTCCCTTTGTTACATATTGGGGAGTCCCATTCACCCTCCTTCTCCTTACCAGCTGTGTTCCCTTATGCAACTAGGACGTCTCCAAGTTGGATTTTTCTCACTTCGAGTAGTCCACACTCAGGCACAAAAATTACTAAAAAGCCTCTTACTTCCACCACCGGACTTAACCTACCCTACCGCAGTAGAATAGTGACCTACCCTGCTTTCGCAGAATAGTGAAAACCTATCTTGTCTTCACAAGATAGTGGGATTCCTACCCTATTTTCATAAGATAGTGAGAGAAGGAGTGGTAAATGAGACTCCAATATGAAAACTTCTCACCGTGTGTGATTCTGGATGCTGCTCCACATGCAGACTTCGTTCTGGATATCAGTGGTGCCTGAACGGAGTCCCTCCACCGTCCCCTGTCGGTTAAGGCTGACCCAGGGGCTAAAGTATCCTTCAGGATGCGCAATCACGGGTTCTGGTCCTCCGGTCAGTCACTCAAGATATCCTGCCGACAACGCCAAATTGTTGTGGAATTTTTAGTTATCAAAGATCACACACTAAGTGAGAATCGAACAAAGTATTATTTATTAAGAGCTGATCAGCAATGAGAGTCCCACAGTCAAAGGAGTTTGTCTGCGTGAGTCTGGCGAGATACAAGTGAACTTAGTTAATATACCAGGCATGAGCTGATAACATCACAGTAGGAGGTCATTGTTTTAAATTTCTCACATAGCTGTTAACAAATGTTACGGAGTGAAGGGTGCAAAGGAGGAAGCTCATTAAACTCTCAACATCTGTTGAGGGGATGAGAGAGGGGGGAAGGTGTGAGAAGGAGTTCTTATCTAAATACACAGACATACAAAGTGTAACCTACAAACTATAAGGGGATATGAATAAATTTTCCATTACACTAGCCAGGGGGAAACGTAACAGTGAACAAGGAGGCCATGTGATTATTTTTTCTTCTTTTAGACCTTTTCTGGCCAGCCATACAGTGGAGTACTTGGATGCGTGTGATGGAGCATTGTCCTGCATGAAAATCATGTTTTTCTTGAACGATGCTGACTTCTTCCTGTACCACTGCTTGAAGAAGGTGTCTTCCAGAAACTGGCAGTAGGACTGGGAGTTGAGCTTGACTCCATCCTCAACCCGAAAAGGTCCCACAAGTTCATCTTTGATGATACCAGCCCATACCAGTATCCCACCTCCACCTTGCTGGCGTCTGAGTCGGAGTGGAGCTCTCTGCCCTGTACTGATCCAGCCACGGGCCCATCCATCTGGCCCATCAAGACTCATTCTCATTTCATCCGTCCATAAAACCTTAGAAAAATCAGTCTTATGATATTTCTTGGCCCAGTCTTGACGTTTTATCTTGTGTGTCTTGTTCAGTGGTGGTCGTTTTTCAGCCTTCCTTACCTTGGCCATGTCCCTGAGTATTGCACACCTTGTGCTTCTTGGCACTCCAGTGACGTTTGGAGGCATCTTGGCAGCTTCACGCTTGATTTTCCTCAGTTCATGGGCAGTTATTTTGCGCCTTGTTTTTTCAACACGCTTCCTGCGACCCTGTTGACTATTTTGAATGAAACGCTTGTTTGTTCGATGATCACGCCTCAAAAGCTTGGCAATTTTAAGAGTGCTGCATCCCTCTACAAGACATCTCACTATTTTTGACTTTTCAGAGTCAAATCTCTCTTCTGACCCATTTTGCCAAAGGAATGGAAGTTGCCTAATAATTATGCACACCTGATATAGGGTGTTGATGTCATTAGACCACACCCCTTCTCATTACAGAGATGCACATCACCTGATATGCTTAATTGGTAGTAGGCTTTCAAGCCTGTACCGGTTGGAGTAGAACAACATGCATGAAGAGGATGATGTGATCAAAATACTCGTTTGCCTAATAATTCTGCACACACTGTATTGGAGTGCAATAAGCTTTAAAAGTCCAATCTTCACTGGAACAATGTGCGTACCAAATCTACAGCTCAGCGTATTGACCTTGTTGCTATTGTCTATAGATTTTCATATCATCACACAGATCAAATATATAATGTCCCTATTACTTAACCACAGTACAAACTTTAAGAACAGTACCAGACACAGAATTCAGGAAATACTAAATTCTGGTCTTCTCTGCATTATAATTAATGTCAGACTGAGTTGGTGAAAGCAGACCCTCAGTAACTGCTGAAGGCCAGCACTGTATGGACAGAAGATCAATAGATCATCCATTAAAAGATTAACTGTGGTATCACCCATCGTACATCCTGCTACACACTCATTTAACAACTTTGCTGAGTCATCCATACAGACATTAAACAGAAGAAGAGACTAAATACTCCCCTGTCTAACGCCAGTACATATATTGAAGGAGGCAGACACAGTTACCCCATTTTATGTACACACACTGATGTGAACACCAAACGAACAAAATACCTACACAAACTTCAGGAACTCCTCTTTGTTCAGCTTGTAAAATAACTTTTCATGATTTACTCGGTCACATGCTTTAGAAGTATCAATAAACCAAACTTATTAGAGGTCAAGACAAAACCTTCATCCTGTTTAAAACAGAAGTATGTTGATCACAGTATTAATATTACATTTCTCTAACTTTAACAAAGCAGCATTTAATGGTTGGAAATTATTCCACTCAATGACTTTGTGTCAGGCGGTTCAAGGAAAGCCGGACACAAGTGCAGGTCTGAATGCAAACAGATTTTAAGCTATTACTAAAATGTTTCCAAACCAATGCAAAAAAAAAAGCTGGCCCGTTATAGCTTACATGGTGTATGTACGTCACTTGAGGTGCAGATTAATCTGTGCAAACCTACGCATATTTTTCTTGTATTAGGAGTTACCACTAATGTGAAAAGTCTGCAACCAGCCCACAGCAAACCGCTGAGACCGTTGAGGAAACGGTAACTACCGCTACAGGAACGGTAACTACCGCTACAGAAACGATAACTACCGCTACAGAAACGGTAACTACCACTACAGAAACGGTAACTACAGTTACAGAAACGGTAACTACCGCTACAGAAACGGTAACTACCGCTACAGAAACGGTAACTATCGCTACAGAAACGGTAACTACCGCTACAGAAACGGCAAGTGCCATTGCAGGAACAGTAACTGCCGTTGTAGCGAGTGGCTGGCCTGGATCTTAGCGTTTCTCCATTTCTCTCTCTCTCTCTCCGCCGCCACCCTCCCCTCGCCCTCCCTCTGCTTGTAGCCGTTGAGAACAACTGCACAAAACTGACGTTACTCCATCTGCGATCGACTAGTTTAGCCTCACGTCAGGTCCCGGACGTGTGGCACAAAAGTTTGTATTTCAGATCTGAATTTGTATTTTAGATCTGAATTTGAATTTCAGATCTGAATTTGTATTTCAGATCTGAATTTTTCAAGTACAAAAGTTTCAACTTTACCACAATACACATTACAAAAAACAAAGATTCAATATCAAATATGGTCATTTGGATTCAGTTTTTTAAAGCAATTATTCAAAAAGGCATATTCAGATTCAAATTGAATGATTCAAATTCAAATATAAAGAATTCAGATTCGCTCCCCAGTGGCACAAAGCTTATCCCATACTTAGCCTCTTCAAACCTGGACTTAACCTAAACATCATCTAGATTCATGAAAACACAGTTTCTGATCAGAAACCTTTATTTTGTTTATGAACATGCAAATTACATCTCTCAGGATATTTTTGGTATCTGGGCCACATTAGACCTGGGGCCTCATTTATAAAGCTGGTTTGGGATTTTCCTCAGCTATTCCAATGTCATTTGAACACATCCAGGGAAGTGTATCAGCCAGGTCTGTAGCGGGAGGCTCCACATTCGACATGCCTTCACGTATGAAGATGTGACTCAATCCATTTGACAACTCAGTAGCTTGTACAGAAGCTACTACAGAGTCAATAAATTCTTCATTCACACGAATGTCTTGCAGTGTTTCAATCCTCTTCTCCAGCTGTGTTATCCTCAAAGAAAGTTGCTCACACTCAGTGCAGCTCACTGATACTGCAGGGTTAGGAGACGTCATTCCACTAGTTCTCCGATGGCAATAAACTAAATTTATCAAAAAATATATTCGTTCCAGTGATTTATAAGTGACCAGGAGTCCTTGTTCCTAAATTTCTTGCTGGTAAAGATAAGAAAAAAGAAGAAAAAAAGAAGGAAAATGCAAGCAGAAAGGAGAGCAAAACAGGAAGCGTCCGCACGGCAGCAAAGCAGGAAGTAGATGTTTTTTAAGTGATAATAGACCGACTTCACAACTGTCTTCATGTAAGTGCTAAAATTCAGAATTGAGTCCATGACTACTTCCATATTTTCGGCTTGGTTGCTAGAGTACTCTTTGGTCTGGATTGAACGCAAGATGTGATAAATTTATAGAATATATTAGGTGAATCTTGCCTTTCTGAACATATATCTTATCAGTCTTTTTTGTTGCCTATTAAAACAGGAATAAAGGGAACTATGTGCATATCGGGACCCAAATTATCCTGAGGACCCACATAGCTGCAGCCTGGACCCAGCACATAGCAATCAAATACAGGACTGTTATCAGGCTGTGTAGACAGATGACAAGTTTGGTTCCATTGTGGAGAGGAGGTGGGCGCTGGGTCTGTGACAACTGCATATGAGCTCACTGGTGAATTGGTGGGGGAGGACAAAGTGGGATGTTTCAGGGTGAAAAGATGTGACTGGGGCATGGGGTTTGTTTGGTCGCAATAGTGACCAGATCCTTTGTCTGGGAGGTGAAGTCCAGGAGGGATGGGAAGGATGGGGAGTGGGAGGGTGACCTGGATGGGATGGAGTATGATGAGATGAAGGGGTGGGTCCTTGCTGGAAGCTTTGGGGGTTTCTTCAGGACGGGATTGAGGTGGGGTTTTTTTATCAGGGTTTCTTCTAGGCTCTGTCTTATCACGTTGTTTTGGTCTCTCTTGTCTGTTATCCTTATCTGAGGGAACAGAGTGTCTGTTCAGAAAATATAACAGGTCGGAGGTGAACAGCCTCACTCCTGACCTGTTCAGGCAGAATCCATCTGTCTTAAAAAAGTGCCTGCGGTCCCAGAAAAAGTTGAAGTTGTCTATGAAATAAACTGGATGTGTGGTACATGCAGCGACCACCATGTGTTCAGACTAAACAGCCTGCTGAATCTCTCCACTCCTCCTCTGATGGGAGGGAGAGGCCACTGATGAATATCCGGGCATCCAGACAGCTGATCATATCCAGCAGTTCAGTAAATTCCCGTCTCAACACCTTAGATTGTTGTTTCATCTCTCTCACATCTGGTACCATCTCCTTAGGAAAGCACAGTACTGTTGTACATTTTCCACACACATTTCTCATGCCTTTTACACCAAAGTCCTCAGTGTCTGAGGCCCAGCCGTTTGCCTTTACTCTGGTGTGTAGGGAGATTTCATCCCAGTCATCAGATGTAGATTCCGGATCCTGCAGCAGTGGAGCAAACTGTTCTGTCCGGTTGTTGTGGAGGAGATTTGTTAGTTTTCCTTTTGACAACTGGCCATGACTGTGTCTTGCTAGGGAGAGGGGTTGAGGAGGTGCTGCAAACAGATGTTTAGATGTTTAAAGGTCAATGAACAAAAGTAAGAAATTAAAAGGTAAAAGTAAGGTGTGTATATATATATATATATATATATATATATATATATATATATATATATATATATGTATGTGTGTAGAGAGAGAGAGAGAGAGAGAGAGAGTTCATCTCTGATCTGTGTTGTTTCCTCTCCTGCAGAACAGAGAAACATCACAGCTGAACCTGGACATGACGTCTCTCTGCCATGTAGAGCTAGACATGATGGAGACATCACAGCTGTGAGGTGGACCAGACCTGATCAGGAGCCAGAAGATATTCTTTTCTATGAAGATGGACGTCCTTTTCCAGACCACCAGCATTCATCTTACCAGAACCGGGTGGATCTTCAGGACAGACAGATGACGGATGGAAATGTGTCTCTGATTCTGAAAACTCTGATCATTAAAGATACAGGAATATATAAATGTAGAGTCCAACAGACAGGTACAGACACCATGCTTACAGAGTCCATCATCCATCTGGAAGTTTCTCCTCCACCAGGTGAGTGTGTCTGTGTGTGTGTGGATCAGAGGTGAAGCAGCTTCCTGGTTGTTGATGTGAGAGTGAAACATCTCAGATGAGATGTGTGTGTTTTCTAAAGACGAAAAGAATCCTGGTATTTTACATGTAGTGCGTTTAAATCTCTAGTGTGGATGCGCAGCCATAATTTACATAATTTTGTCTCTCACATCTGATACCATCTCCTTGGCAAAGCACAGTACTTTTGTACGTTTTCCACACATATTTCTTACATCTTTCACACCAAAGTCACCAACAATCAGAGTCTGACGCCCAGTCGTTTGCATTTACCTTCTGAGTTGTCCTTTGGTCTAATGGGCTCGACACACGGGAAGCGACCAACGACGGCAACAGTCGAAACTCATCGCAACCATCGTGAAACCAAACACACGGGACGCTACACGAAATGTGATTGGTTATGATATTTAAGGGAATTTAGACAAAGTCACAAGATTTTTCTCAAATCCAAATCTTGATGTTGACTCTACTGCACAAAGAAAGACACCCTCAAGGCTGATCCAAATAAATTGAGAGCCTACATTCAGACAAATTCACCACGGCTGCCTTTTATGTACATCTCTATAATCTTTGCATGAAGCATCGTCAAGTATGTGGAAGTTGGACACAGCTAAAATGACCTATTCCTCTGTGTTGAAGGTGTTTGCAGACTGTCTAGCCTTCTCTCAGATAATTGGTCAGTCCATAAAGATGATTGGTTGAATGCCACGCGACAGCGACAAAAACTGAACATTTCTTCTATTTTCTTGTGTCGCATCGCAAGCCGCGAGTGCACGTCTACGTAAACGAGCACAACATTTCACATGCACGAATGTCGACTGTCGCTTGACTGGAGAAGGGAAGCAATTTTCACCTCATCATGCAGGTTCCATAGGAAATGAATGGCGAAGGTGCGATGCCGCTTCCCGTGTGTTCGAGACCATAACCCAGGGGTGTACGGAGATTTCATGGCGATCATCAGATGTAGATCCAGAATCCTGCAGCAGTGGAGCAAACCTGTTATGTACTTGCATGTCCGGTTGTTGTGGACAAGATTTAATTGGTTTACTTCTGACAGCTGGTCATGACTGTGTCTTGCTAGGGAGAGGGGTTGAGGCTGTGCTTGCCAGCAGCAGCAGGCCAGCCGGGTGTGTCGCTAATCTCAGCAAACTGGGTTCTGCTGGTTACTTGTTCTCCCATTTCCCTGTGAGATGATTTACTCTTTAGCTTTGCACCAAGGGCATTCAAGGGAGAATGTCAGTGAAGAAGGGAGACATCTTGCAGCTAATTAGCTTTAGCTCTTGAGTAACTAGATGAGGCATCTCCTATTTGTAGGCCATGGTGACGTGACACTGATAAGATTGTAAGAGTCTTAAAAAAATAGTTGTATCCAATCAAATCAACCACAAAATACAATCCCAGTGATTAATGAGTTTCCAGGAGCCATTGCTCATTAATTTCTTGAGTAGAAAATTAAGAATATTGGCAGAAAAATGCAAACAGAAAGCACAGTGACACAGAAAAGCGTCAGCAGGAGACTGAAGTAGGAAGAAAAAGCTAATCCACTGACAAAAACCTGCTTCTCAGGCTTCATATGGATATTAATCTCAGTAGAGTTGGGCATTTGTGGGTGTGGGAAGCGAGGTCTCTGCAAGAATCTAGAGTTAATGTTCTCATTATTTATTTCTTCTGTGAAAATCTTTGGGGCTTTGGGCCTGGAGGCGTGCAGATGGGCACATTTGCAAAACCTATAGGCTAACAATCACTAATAACACATGTAATCATACATTTTTTCACAAAATCATACTATCATGCCTCAGTGTCTTTTACTGCCCCCTAAAAAATTACTATTCCATGTTATTTTTTGTCCACTGGATCTATGTTAATTTAGCCAGTTCAATTGTCTGACGCATTTGGAGTTTTTTTTTTTTTTTTTTTTTACAAAATGAGAATCAGTTGATTTAAAGTTGGTCTTGCTTAACTACACAATTTGAAATATGGAATTTAGTTTAGAAAATGCACCAGTCAATCACAGCCAAGGTTCAAGATTTATAACGGAAATCTGGATAGAGGCTAGATGACACAAGACAAGTAGCAGGACAAAGTGTGGGGAGGGAAAGAAAGAAAAAGCATCTGCCTACCTCAAGTGCAGAGTAGTGTGGTGTATGTACACATATATATATATATATATATATACACATATATACACATATATATATATATATATATATATACACATATATATATATATATATATATATATAGCTGGCAGGGACCTGGGGCGAGAACAACGGAGGCTGAAAACCCTGGACGACCTGGAACGGGGAAAGCCCAGTAGAGGAAGACGGCAGGGAATTATGGGCGTACTCCACCCAGGACAGGTTCCGGGCCCAGCTGGACGGGGTGTCGGAACACAGACAGCGCAGGCAGGTTTCCAAACGTTGATTCATCCGCTCTGACTGCCCGTCCGACTGGGGATGGAAGCCAGACGAGAGGCTAATCTTAACCCCCAGCAGCCTGCAGAACTCGGCCCAGTACCGGGAAGTGAACTGGGGGCCCCGGTCCGACACAATATCCTGGGGAAGCCCGTGCAGTCGAAACACATGATCAGTTAAATGAGTCGCCATCTCCTTAGCTGAGGGCAGCTTGGGGAGCGCCACAAAGGGGGCCATCTTGGAAAAGCGATCCACTATTGTCAAGATAACTGTTTTGCCGTCCGAGGGAGGAAGACCAGTGATAAAGTCCATGGAAACGTGAGACCAGGGCCGGTGAGGAATGGACAAGGGATGAAGCAGTCCAGCCGGGCGTTGGCGGGACGTCTTGGAGCGGGCACAAACAGGACAGGCCGCCACAAAGCTCCGGATGTCCTGGCGGCAAGCGGGCCACCAAAACCGCTGGGACAGCAGATGGAACGTTCTCGCCACACCAGGGTGGCAGGCCAACCGCGAGGAATGGCAAAAAACGAGGACCTTGGACCGAAGCGGGGGCGGAACGTAGAGGCGGCCATCTGGACAGCCAGCGGGCACCATGGTGGAGCGGTGCGCTCGGCTGACCTCAGCTTCCAGGTGGACACGGCTCACCCCCAGCCTGACGTGAGAAGGAAGGATGTATTTATCTTCGTCGTCAGCATCAGCCCCCTGGGGGGTAGCCTGTCGAGAAAGAGCATCAGGTTTAGCGTTCTTGTGGCCAGGACGGTAAGCCAGTGAAAAATTAAACCTATGAAAAAACAAAGCCCAACGGGCTTGACGAGGATTAAGTCTCTTGGCCGATTTCAGGTACTCGAGATTACGGTGGTCTGTCCAGACGATGAAAGGATGCGAGGCCCCCTCCAGCCAGTGTCTCCACTCCTCCAGAGCCAACTTAACTGCTAGGAGCTCACGGTCTCCGACATTGTAATTCCGTTCTGCTGATGACAGGCCTCTGGAAAAGAAAGCACATGGGTGAATGCGCATATCCTCCGAACTCCGTTGCGATAAAACTGCACCCACGCCATAATCCGACGCATCCACCTCCACGATGAACTGTCTGGTTGGATCTGGCATGCTGAGAACAGGAGCTGATGTGAAGCGTTGTTTCAGCAGCGTAAAGGCGGCTTCGGCCTCAGCAGTCCAGGCGAATGGTGTTTTCACAGAAGTTAACCGGTGGAGAGGAGCAGAGACGGAGCTGAAGTTCTTTATGAATTTTCTGTAGAAGTTGGCGAACCCCAGGAATTGTTGGAGCTGCTTGCGGCTCGTTGGGGAGGCCCAGTCCCGCACAGCAGACACCTTGGAGGGGTCCATCTGGACTCTTCCAGCGGTAATAACATGTCCCAAGAAGGAGACAGTGGAGCTGTGGAACTCGCATTTTTCAGCCTTTATGAATAACTGGTTCTGAAGGAGACGCTGAAGAACGGTTTGCACGTGAAGATAGTGTTCATCAGAGTCCTGAGAGAAAATAAGGATATCATCCAAGTAGACAAAAACAAATTTATTAAGCATATCCCTCAGAACATCATTTACAAGGGCTTGAAAAACTGCAGGAGCGTTAGTTAATCCAAAAGGCATAACTAGATATTCATAATGGCCCGTTGGTGTATTAAAGGCCGTCTTCCATTCATCCCCCTCCCGTATGCGTACAAGATGATAAGCGTTCCGTAGGTCTAATTTGGTGAAAACAGTAGCATTTTGTAACAGATCCAGGGCAGTGGACATGAGCGGGAGAGGATAACGATTCTTGATTGTGATGTCATTTAAACCTCGGTAATCAATACATGGGCGGAGAGAGCCGTCTTTCTTGTCAACAAAGAAGAATCCTGCTCCGGCAGGTGATGAGGAGGCCCGGATAAGGCCAGAAGAGAGGGATTCAGAGATATATTTGTCCATAGCCTCTTTCTCTGGAGCAGACAGGGAATATATCCCACCACGGGGTGGCATGGAGCCTGGCAGGAGGTCGATTGCGCAATCATAGGGACGATGCGGGGGCAGCGCAGTGGCACGAACCTTATTAAACACTTCCTTCAGGTCATGATATTCAGGAGGAACCTGAGAAAGACTGGGATAGTCGGATTCTGTGCTGTCCAGCCGTGGAGTCACTGTAACTGGGAGAGAACGCAGACAGGTTGTTAAGCAGTTAACGCTCCAATTAATTATTTTACCCTCACGCCAATCGATGTGTGGATTGTGGGCCTGGAGCCAGGTCATGCCCAAAATGACGGGCAACTGTGGAGTGTCAATGACGTAGAAACTGATTGTTTCATGATGATGAGAAAAGGTAACTGGAACAGGTTGAGTTTTCTCGGTGACTCTGTGCAGCAGATGGTCATCCAGGGCACGGACAGAGACAGGTTCTGGTAGATGGGAAAAGCTGAGTCCCAGCTGCTTGGCCACCTGTCGATCAATAAAGTCTGCGTCAGCACCAGAATCAATAAAAACTGCCAGGGTGTGTGTGTCGTCAGCGGCTGTCAGTTGCATGTGAAAAACTGGTCGGGAGAGGGAGGAATCCAACAAGGTTCGACTCAACAGGGTCCTCCCGTTCCCTGCTGAGTCCTGCCTTTTACTGTACAATTTCTGACCAGATGTCCATTTTGACCACAATACAAGCACAGTCCATGTGTGATTCTCCGAGTTCTCTCGGCTGATGACAGCTTAGACCGACCGATCTGCATGGGTTCTGGGGCGGAGTGAGAGGAAGATGGAGCTTCCTGACCGGTCTGCACAGGAAAGTTGTCGCTGACTCTGTACCTGCCCCCTTCGCCGCTTCTCCTCTCTCTCCGTCTCTCTCGAAGACGCTGATCAATCCGGGAGGCCACATCCATCAGGGCGTTGAGATCTTTAGGAGGATCTCTGGCAGCTAGTTCATCCTTTACCTGTTCTGATAAACCCTGATAAAAAGCGTCAAACAAAGCGGCCTGGTTCCACGTGCAGTCAGCAGCCAAAGTCCGAAATTCAATAATGTAGTCAGTAACTGACCTTCCTGACTGAGTGAGGGAGAACAATCCCCTTGAAGCTTCCCGTTCGGGTCGGAAGGGATCAAACACCCGGCGAAGTTCCTCGGAGAACTCCCGGAACGTAGATAGCGCTGCCGATCCTCTCTCCCATTCAGCGGTGCCCCACAGTCTGGCCTTTCCAGAGAGCAGCGAGATCACGTAGGCCACCTTAGCCTTCTCTGATGGAAACGAGGATGGCTGCAGCTCAAACTGTAACGAGCACTGAGTGAGGAAGGCCCGACACTGACCTGGTTCACCCGCATATCGCTCTGGGGGTGCCACACGGGGCTCGTGGCTCGGAAGAACAGAAGAGGGGGGAACCAGGGGCGCCTGAGCGGGACCGGCGCGGGCAAAGGCGGTCATCGCAGATATCTGCTTGGAAAGTTCTTTTACGTTAGATACTAGCTCACCCAGGCCCGTCTCCTGCTGCGCAATTGCGGCCTCTACGCGGGTGCGCCAATCCTCTGATCCTGATGGGTCCATAATGCTGGCCAGATCGTACTGTAACGGTTCAGCAAGCTGGACCACAAAAAGATCAGGACAGAGGGTTGGGTAAGAAAACAGGTTTATTACTGAATACTGCTCAGGAAATCCGGGTCTGGAGACGTCACCCACTGGCCTGTGAGAATAGGAGATCCAGGTGAGCAAAAGCGTGGCAAAAATGGGGATGTAAGAATAATGACGTCTTACGTACCGGCCAAGGAGAGGAAGGACGCAGGGGGAATCGCTGTACCGGGAGGGCGGTGAGAGATCCACTGGAGCTGTGGTGATGTGAAGAGTGAGACTAGGCTGGTGGCAAAAACTGAAGGGGAAAAACAGTTAGTTTGGCCTAAGAGACCTGAGGTCCACTGAATCCTCTGGGGAGGAGATAGACAGGTAATGTTAGGGGGAATCTCCAAGATCACATCCACATCCAGATCCAAGTCCGAAGTCCTGTATCCAGTATCCAAACAAACAATCCAGTTATCCAAATCCAATAATCAAATCCAAAGACAGTCCAAGGGTCAATGCACAGGCAGGATCCAAACAATAGACAGCAGAGTTACCAGACAGGGGGCAGGCAGAATCAGGTTAACCAGGTCCAAAAACGGGTCGAAGATCAGGAAACAGGTTAGCAAACAGGAACTCAGGGCTGGAAGCGTGCAGGGTTAAACCGAGACGATCTGGCAAAGGAGTGGTGCTGTGCACTGGTATATAAAGCAAGCAGCGCAGGTGGAGCGCATCAGCAATCAGGAGCGCACCGGAGGAAAGATGCCTTCAGGGATAGCTGGGAGACTCTAACCACAGGCAACCTCCGTGACACACAGAAATAACTTGAATTTGAGAAAAGTAATAATAAATAAAAATTCTATGTAGATTTATCCAATAAAAGTCAGACATTGCGTTTCAACCATGCTTCAACAGAATTGTTTAAAAAAATAAACTCATGAAACAGGCCCGGACAAAAATGATGGTACCCTTAACTTAATATTTTGTTGCAAAACCTTTTGAGGTAATCGCTGCAATCCAGTGATTCCTGTAACTGTCAATGAGACTTCTGCACCTCTGAGCAGGTATTGTGACCACTCCTCTTAAGTAAACTGCTCCAGTTGTGTCAGGTTTGAAGGGTGCCTTTTTCAGATGGCATGTTTCAGCTCCTTCCAAAGATGCTCAATAGGATTTAGTTCAGGGCTCATGAAGTTCACTTTAGTATAGTCCAGTGTTTTCCTCTTAGCCATTCTCAGGTGTTTTTAGCTGTGTTTTGGGTCATTGCCCTGTTGCAAGACCCATGACCTGCGACTGAGACCAAGCTTTCTGACACTGGCCAGCACATTTCTGTCAAGAATCCCTTGATAGACTTGAGATTTCATTGTACCTGCACAGATTCAAGACACCCTGTTCCAGATGCAGCAAAGCAGCCCCAGAACATAACAGAGCCTCCTCCATGTTTTACAGTAGGGACGGTGTTCTTTTCTTTATATGCTTCATTTTCCGTCTAAACATTGAGCTGAATGTGCCTTGGCAAAAAGTTGCATTTTTCTCTCATCTATCCTTAGGACATTCTCCCAGAAGCTTTGTGGCTTGTCAACATGTAGTTTGGCAAATTCCAGTCTGGCTTTTTTTACTGATTTGTTTTCAGCAGTGATGTCCTTCTTGGTCGTCTCCCTTTAAGTCCACTTTGGCTCAAACAATGGCGGATGGTGTGATCTGACACTGATGTTTCTTGAGCTTAAAGTTCATCTTTAATCTCTTTGAAAGTTTTTCTTGGTGTTTTTGTTACCATTCGTATTATTCGTCTCTTTGATATTTCATCAGTTTTCCTGCTGCGGCCATGTCCAGGGAGGTTGGCTACAGTCCCATGGACCTTAAATTTCTGAATAATATGTGCAACTGTAGTCACAGGAACATCAAGCTGCTTGGAGATGGTCTTATAACCTTTACCTTTAACATGCTTGTCTATAATTTTCTTTCTAATTTCCTGAGACAACTCTTTCCTTTGCTTCCTCTGGTCCATGTTAAGTGTGGTACATACCATGTCACCAAACAGCACAGTGACTACCTATAGCCCTATATATAGGCCCACTGACTGATTACAAGATTGTAGACACCTGCGATGCTAGTTAGTGGACACATCTTGAATTAACATGTCCCTTTGGTCACATTATTTTCAGTCTTTTCTAGGGGTACCATAATTTTTGTCCAGGCCTGTTTCATTCATTTATTTTTTAAATAATTCTATTAAAGCATGGTTTAAAAGCAATGTCTGACTTTCATTGGGTAAATTTCATAGAATTTTTATTTATTATTACCTTTGTCAGATTCAGGTTATTTCTGTGACCATTGTGAGTTTTTCTTTCAATAACCGAAGGGTACCGACAATTTTGTCCACATGTGTATATGTTCCTCTCCGATCTCTTTAACCTCTCATTTGTGTTGTTTCCTCTCCTGCAGAACAGAGAAACATCACAGCTGAACCTGGACATGACATCTCTCTGCCATGTAGAGCTCGGCATGATGGAGACATCACAGCTGTGAGGTGGACCAGACCCGATCAGGAGCCAGAAGATATTCTTTTCTATGAAGATGGACGTCCTTTTCCAGACCCCCAGCATTCATCTTACCAGAACCGGGTGGATCTTCAGGACAGACAGATGACGGATGGAAATGTGTCTCTGATTCTGAAAACTTTGACAATTAATGATTCAGGAATATATAAATGTAGAGTCCGACAGACAGGAACAGACACCATGCTTACAGAGTCCATCATCCATCTGAAAGTTTCTCCTCCTCCAGGTGAGTGTGTCTCTGTGTTTGTGGATCAGAGGTGAAGCAGCTTCCTGGTTGTTGATGTGAGAGTGAAACATCTCAGATCAGATGTGTGTGTTTTCTAAAGATGAAAAGAATCCTGGTATTTTACATGTAGTGTGTTTAAGCCAACGACAGCGACAGTCGAAACTCATCACAACCATCGTGAAACCAAACACACGGGACGCTACAAGAAATGTGATTGGTTATGATATTTAAGGGAATTTAGACAAAGTCACAAGATTTTTCTCAAATCGAAATCTTGCTGTTAAATCTACTGCACAAAGAAAGAAAACCCTGGAAGGACCTCAAAGCTGATCCAAATAAATTGAGAACCTACATTCAGACAAATTCACCACGGCTGCTTTTTATTTACATCTCTAATCTTTGCGTTAAGTATCGTCAAGTATGTGGAAGTTGGACACAGCTAAAATGACCTATTCCTCTGTATTGAAGGTGTTTGCAGACTGTCTAGCCTTCTCTCAGATCCAGGGGTACCATAATTTTTTGTCCAGGCCTGTTTTATTAGTTTATTTTTTAAATAATTCTATTAAAGCATGGTTTAAAAGCAATGTCTTACTTTCATTGGTTAAATTTCATAGAATTTTTATTTATTATTACCTTTGTCAGATTCAGGTTATTTCTGTGACCATTGTGAGTTTTTCTTTCAATAACCGAAGGGTACCGACAATTTTGTCCACGTGTGTATATGTTCCTCTCCGATCTCTTTTAACCTCTCTGATCTGTGTTGTTTTCTCTCCTGCAGAACAGAGAAACATCACAGCTGACCCTGGACATGACATCTCTCTGCCATGTAGAGCTCGACATGTTGGAGACATCACAGCTGTGAGGTGGACCAGACCTGATCAGGAGCCAGAAGATATTCTTTTCTATGAAGATGGACGTTCTTTTCCAGACCCCCAGCATTCATCTTACCAGAACCGGGTGGATCTTCAGGACAGACAGATGACGGATGGAAATGTGTCTCTGATTCTGAAAACTTTGACAATTAATGATTCAGGAATATATAAATGTAGAGTCCGACAGACAGGAACAGACACCATGCTTACAGAGTCCATCATCCATCTGAAAGTTCCTCCTCCTCCAGGTGAGTGTGTCTCTGTGTTTGTGCATTAGAGGTGAAGCAGCTTCCTGGTTGTTGATGTGAGAGTGAAACATCTCAGATCAGATATGTGTGTTTTCTAAAGATGAAAAGAATCCTGGTATTTTACATGTAGTGCGTTTGAATCTCTAGTCCAGGTCAGACCAGTGTGGTCTCTCTGCAGTGGAGAAAGTGGGGGGGGCATTAGTTGTGTTTACATGAAGCACTTTTGATCTGGTTGAACGCAGTGGCGGCTGGCCAGCAGGGGGCGCTGGGGCGCCGCCCTCACCTACAAAGAGTCCATATTCCTGGTTACTACACAATTAAAAAAAACAAACTGTTAGGAATAATTTCGAAAGAAGATATGTGTAAAATAATGTATTTTTTTTTAGCTTTTTGTGCATGTTAAGCGCATTACACAGTGTTTCTTTTTAATGATTTTTCATTGAACAACACTTCCTGGTTGCGGGGGCGCCGGTCAAATGAATCCCTATTGTCAGCCTCAAACTTTTGACTAAAACGTCACTGGAGGCTGCGTTTTGATTGGTTCGTTAAAAATCTGCTTGTGGCGCAGCTCGGTGCGCCCCGGATACGCCCACTTTTCATCGTCAGCCAATTAGAATAGTTGAATTATGTTGCTTCAGTGTGTTTGGACAATGTCATGGTCAATTATACACTCCTGTATTTTAAGCCAGTGTGACGTACATCCGTAGTAGCAGAGTGAGTTGGAGACGAGTCTGTAGTAGCGTACGATTAGAAAGATGGCATGTGAAAGTGGAACCGGAATTCCCGAGCGAATTAATTCTGTAAAATATTTACAAGAGCACCCATTTTCAAGATGTTCTCTCGAGGAGAAAAAGAGGATAAAGGAGCTCGGGGCTGACCAGCCTGATCTGCAAGCACAGCAACAAAGCGGCGACCGCGGAAGAGCTTATACCCGGGCTTTTTCCCGCTCTTACTATGAAAAACGGAGTTGGCTTGCCGGTTGCGCCGTGAGTAACGCCTTTTTCTGCTTCCCTTGTCTGCTGTTTGAAAGTGTCGGCACCACCGAAACGTTGTGGACAAGCCATACACAGACTTCGTTTTTCTTTTCTTCCTAACTCTGTAACTGTATTGAAATTAAAGTGGCTAAGTTTTAAGTGTCAACTTTCCAAGAAAATTTGCGCCCCCCTAAAAAAAATTGTCATGAGTCACGGGTAGTGTGTAGATGTGTGCGGGTGCATGCCGGCAAGAGACCTGACTGATAATGACATTTGGCATGTGAGTCGTACTCCCCTTGGTCACTGAGGTCGCTCCCTCGTAGCGCAGTTGCCCCTCTGTTTCCTTGAGAAGGCCCTGGTGATGGGACGACGTGGTGACTGTTGCTTCGGGTCCGGATTGGTTGAATTGTCCCTGCCGAGATCCCTGTCTCGCCCAGAAGAAGAAACCAAAGGAATGTCAACCTCAACATCATCGGGCGGGAACTCTGAATCTGCCCTGACAGGACTATCTTCGTCAGATGCATGCGAGGCGATACTTCCCCTTTTGGGGGACTGGTCATTTGAGAACGCTGTACAGTCCGACCAGTCCCCAGGGCCCGTTTTGCAGTTGTTGGTCGTAGGTGCCAACGAACAATGGTTCAGATGATGCCAAGCGACGCTCCCTTCGACCTGGACCGCAGTCGGTGTGGCACGGACCACCGTGTAAGGACCTCGGCGTCTAGGAGTGTTCCACTTTCTTCGAAACTCCTTAATGTACACCTTATCCCCGGGCACCACTGGACCAGATGTCACAGAGACTGGTTTTGGCTCGTTCACTTTTTCCTGAAAATAAATCGCTTTATGGATAGCAGACAACTGTTTCATATAACTGTGCAGCTCCTTCTCCAACTGCTCCAGTGGGGGTCCTTTGAAAGGACCCCGAAACTGCGGACCCGGCATAGGGCGACCTGTTAACATTTCATGAGGAGACAAATGTGTGACCCGATGAGCTTGCATGCGGTAACTCATTAGGGCCAGCGGTAATGCGTCATGCCACCGCAACCCAGTACATGCACAAATCTTATTAATTTTTGCTTTAAGTGTGCCATTCACTCGTTCCACCCCTCCCTGGCTGGAGGGAGTGTAGATACTTCCATGGCGGACTTTGATTCCCAGCTGACGCAGGACACCCTCGTAGACTTTATTGATAAATGCTGGTCCCGAGTCTGATGAAAGGATGGATGGTAGGCCAAACCTAGGGATCACCTCACGGACCAGGAACTTTATGACTGTTCCCGCCCCCATGTCCTTTGACGGAGTGGCTTCCACCCAACGACTGAAATGATCAAAAACCACCAAAAGGTAGCGCTTACCGTGTACCGGGACCAACATGTCCACAAAATCTAAAATCAGATGACGAAACGGGCCTTCCGGGACAGGAATTCGCGCTGTGGGGGTGACAATACCTTTTCGAATGTTATTTGCGAGCATATCTCGCACCGATTAAGCGCATCCGTCACCAGTGCCTGCAGGTACGGCGCCCAATAACCCTGTTGTTGTATTCGATGTATCACCTCATCTCGCCCACAGTGGTCTGGTTTGTGACACTCTGGAATTAAAAGAGACAAAAGTGAGATTGGAGCGACGATCAGGCCGGTATGTGACCGCCATAACCCTCGCCCATCTTTTGTAGCACCCCTTTTTTCCCACATGTTTTGTTCACTCGCGCTAGCACGCGCTTGCATTAATGTGATATCATCAGGTGTGACAGATGGTTCCAACTCCACAGCTGGGGCCAAGACGGCGACCTTGCAACCTGAAGCGTGCTTTGCAGCTTCGTCTGCCGCATTGTTTCCCATTGTGGTGATGGAGTTGTCTTTTTGATGAGCAGGACACTTGATAATGGCCAATCGATGTGGAAGCATCATGGCCGAGATCAACTTCATAATCTGTTTCCCATGCCGAACAGGTTTACCATCTGATTTTTGAAAGCCGCGCAGTTTCCAAACTGCTCCAAACAGGTGACAGACTCCGTGAGCGTATGCTGAATCTGTGTAAATATTAGCAGAGGAGTCTTTAGCAAGTTCACAAGCTGCAGTAAGTCCATACAATTCAGCTAATTGTGCAGAGCAAGGTTGTAAACATTTTTCAGCTTTTACTGTTACGAACGTCCCTTCCTTTTGTTGCACCACGGCGTAGCCTGCGTGAGTTCCCATGTGGTCTCGAAAGCATGACCCATCCACATAGTACGTGACCTGTGCGTCGTCCAACGGCTCAGATTCCAAGTCCGGTCTCAGTTTTGTGTACCTCGTGGTCTCAGTGACGCACTCGTGTGTATCACCTTCAAATTCAAAAGGTAACATATTAGCAGGATTTGTGGTCTCACATCTCTTAATTGTTACATCTGGATAGGTGAGCAATGGTAGATACTGAAGGCAACGTGCTGTTGTCAGAACAAGTTTGCTGTGATTGATCAACTCTGTGATTTTATGATGGGTGTAAATAACCACAGGATATGACTTAGTTATTGCAGACGCCTTTTCATACGCCATGTGAACAGCTGCGAGGCCCTGGTAGCAGGGGGGCCACCCTCGTGCTACGTCGTCCAACCTTGCACTGTAGTAAGCGATGGGTTGTTTCCTTCCACCAGCACATGAGTCTTGTGCCAATACAGCCGTTGCGTACATGTTGCATCTGTTTGAAACGTAGAGATAGAAAAGTTTGTCATATTCTGGCATTTTTAGCGCTGGGGCATTTTGCAGTTCCTGCTTGAGCACATCAAAAGCCAACAGTGTCTCTGTGGTCCACTCCAAAGACTTCTTTAAAGTCTTGACTCCAGAGGACTTCAGGAGTTCCCTGAGCGGCGCCGTCTTTACTGCGTAGTCCTCCAACCACTCCGCGCTGAATCCTGTGATACCTAAAAAGGTCATTAGTTGCGCGCATGTCTGTGGACGCGGTGCTCGACTTATGCCTTTGAGGTGGTCAGGAGACAGAGCTATTGTTCCATGGGAGATTACTCTGCCAAGGAATTCCACCTGAGGCTGGCAGAATTGCAGTTTTGTCCGAGAAGCTTTGTGTCCACATTCTGCCAGTCTCTGCAGTACTTTGATCGAGTCGCGCTGACAATCTTCAATGGTGTCTGAACAAATCAATATATCGTCTACATACCGGATTAGGACGCCGCTCAAATCCAGCTCCTGTAGATCCTGACTCACCACACGATCAAACCACGCGGGGCTGCTTGTCAGTCCCTGGGGCATTCTGGCGTAGCTGTATTGTCGACCTCTAAAGGTAAACGAAAACAGATATCGTGACTCTTCTGCCAGAGGGATACTGAAAAATGCTGAACAAAGATCCACTACTGTAAAAAACTTAGCTTCAGTGGGGATGGCATTCAACAGTGTGTGAGGATTTGCGAAGTCTGCAGCGACATCTTCAAGAATGGCATTGATTGCCCTTAGATCATGGACCAGTCGGTACTTTGATTTATCTGCTTTTAGAACTGCAAGAATTGGGGTGTTACAAGGACTAGAAATCTCAATCAGCACTCCTACTTTTAAAAAACCATCAATTAAGATTCCAATCCCTTCTTCATCTGCGGGATTAAGTTTGTATTGTGGCCGCCAAGGTAAAACTGCACCTGGTTTTAATTTGACAGTAACTGGGCTGGCTGAAACTGCCAGTCCCACATCCGTCTCATGTCTAGACCACAGTTGGTCCGGAACCTGTGTTAAAATATCAGTTTCCAGATCACTGTTAAATCCAAGGGGGTTGGTTTTGCATGTCATCATTATGTTTTTCCCTGGTAGCACCACCATCTGAGGTGTTGCTTGTAATGACAGATCACACCTAATTCTTAACATTGAGCCATCCTCTGAAAGAGAGATTAATGGGTTCTCTGTACTGTTCCATGTTAAATGCTCTGCAGTTCTTACCATCGGACCGAGGTCCCTTGAATGGTATCCTGGGTTTACCAACAGTGTAATGTGTGGTAAGGATTGAGTAACACAGTACCATTTATCAATAAAGGTGTTCCGGTTTACCTTTAATGCTGCACCCTGGCCTCCAATCAGGATATATGGAGCCTGTATTTTAACCATCACTCCATCCGTCTCCTTTTCCCACTTATCCTGAAAGGTTGAGCTGGCTGATGGATCAAAGAACATTGTACAGTGAGGAGGTAATTTTGGTGGAGAACCTTCCGGGGCCCAGGCCTTTATGCATGCCTTCCATTTTTCCAACTCCGAACCCAGAGGCCCCTCTATGTTCCCCAGCCAATAAACATTTGCTGGTTCTGCTTGGGCATTCATTTGTAAGTTTAATCCACAACTTTCCACATATATTCCCAAAGGTGAACATAAAATTTTGAGCCCGAGTTTACAAAGTGCATCTCTTCCTAACAGATTGACAGGAGTTTGGTCCGAGACCAAAATGGGTATTTTAATTTCATCATTACCTACTTTCATTTTTACGGGAGCAGTAATAGGAACCAATTGACTTTTTCCCGAGAATCCTACTGTCTTCACAAAGTTGTTTGACATGGGAAGGTTCTTGGCAAGGGATCCCTGTATGCATGAATGAGTCGCCCCCGTGTCAATCATCATTTGGACCTGTCGATCCTCAATTTGGACATTTATCATGGGGTCAGTGCGTGTATGCATAATCAATGGGTACGAACCTTTACCCGCAGGATCCTCGGGACCCCCCTAAAACTGAGAGGGTCTTGGTCGTGGGCCACCCAGGGGTCCACCTCTTCTAGGGAAGCCTCCGTTTCCTCCAGGACCACCTGCTGGGAGGGGCATAAGCCGTGGGCAAGCCTTAGCAAAATGTCCAAACATTCCACAATACCAGCAGCGGAGGGATCCCTGCCACGCCCCAGACGAGGGAGTACCAAGCCTTGAGTATGAAGGACGGAACGGCTGGGGACCCCTAGCGGCCTGTGTTGACTCAGGAACTCCAGCAGTCCGTCCCGCACCTGGATCTGTGAACACAACAGCTTGAACCTTTTCTTTCAGCTTGCCTTGCAAATCATTTAGTTGCATCTGTGCCAGCTTCCTTTGAATCTGGAGGTCCTGTTCAGAAGTCTTAGTTAGGTCTTTCCTGTATCGGGTTACTGCATGAACCACATGATCACGGAACTGTTGCGCTGGCATAGATGTTAGACCAACGACATCCTCCAAACGTCTGCTGACATCCTTTGGCATTGAATCGATGACTGCATTTCTGAAAAGAGTGAGCAAAATAGGATCATTTTCCACATCTTTCTGAGACTCTTGACGCCACCTTTTTAACTGTGTATCGATGTATGCTGCTGGGTTCTGGTCGTCCTTCAGAGGTTCCCCTTTCAAAGCATCAACATCAATTTTATTAGGGTACTGTTTGCGTATTCCTTGCCAAATCACCCCCTTATAGGCTGCTAATTCTGTTCCATCTGCCCTTTCACTCAAAATCCAGTCCAGTTCATTGTCTCTGAAAAACTGCTGCATTTTAGACAACCCCAAAACCTGAGCGAGGACAGCTTTGATGTCACCCAGTGAAAGAAATGTTCCAGCCGTGTTTGATTCCAAAGCCTTAATCCACTTGCCTCCTCCTGCGGATATTTGAGGGAGCTCTGAGACCAAACCTGTCAGGTCCCGAGCTGAAAAAGGATGATAATCAGCCCTTGTTCCCCGTATCAGAATTGGGAACTCCCCCCCCTTCAATCTGTCAGGAGGTCTGATGTTAGGTCTGTATCTTAAATCATATTCGTCTCTAGGGACCCCTGTGGACGTGCCGGGTTTCTGTAAGCATGCAGGCATGGAAACTCCGCCTCCTGAAGTCGCCCCCTCCACCTCCTCATTTAAGTCATCTATTTCCTGTTCCATCTCAACTATCTGGCTCCGTCCCAACTCACGTTGCAAATCTTGCTGACGTGGTCCTAAGTTCATCCAAAAGCTATCATCTGTCTTACCTTTCCGAGCCAGTTCGGTTCGATCCTGGTAACAGTTAATGATTCCAGACTGACGTCGCTGTGTACTACAGTATTTTGGAATGGCCAGATGGGGAGGAGTTTCCTGTTTTTCTCGAGGAGAATGTATAGAGGTTGAATGCCTTCCTACCTGGGCGTGTGCTTCCCCAGTGCCCTGTAAGGACGCACCCCGCTGTTTGAAGTTGGGTGGGTCTGGTTGGGGCAATGCGTCAGTAGGAGGTCCCTTCTCCGCGAGCCCTGAAGCAGCAGATAACCTATTTTGGATATCACTTACATTTCCGGGTACGCCAGCATCAGTCAGTCCCCCTAGAAGGCTCTGCTGGTCATCAAGATTAAAGTCCCCATCAAATTTTATCGTTCCTGTTAAATTTGGAAAAAGTTCGGCGTTAGTACAGTTTCCAGTTTCCCCTGGACTATCCGTGAAAGACACAATCGTTTTGACATTTCGTTTAATTGGCTTGCTAATTTTAAATAAGTTTAAAATTTCCAATTCAAGCTGTCGTTTCTTTTGTCGTTTCTTAGAATTATTTTCAGCTTTGTAATCTTCAATGCGATGTTGCATTAATTCACAAATCTGTGGGTCAAAGCTTCCTGTAACAGGCCATGGATTTATCAAATTTTTAGTTCTTTTGCACCATTTTTCAGACATGTGTTGAATCTCTTTCATCCTATGGGGATGACGAATGCCAACAATAGCCTGTGGCGTGCTCATTGTTATCCTATTTAATCAACCCTGCTTTTAATACAATATGATAATCATGCAACTCAAACGAAAACCACTTGGGTGCGCCGCAGCTCCGTTTCCTGTTTCTAGGCGTCGGTCCAATGGGAGGAGTCGTGTTCTGTTGGAAGGAAACCAAAAGAGTTCAGCGGTCTTATTTTAACAGTTATAATAGTACAGATTACATCCTTGTAGCTGCACAAGAGCAGAGCACTATTTTATTTTTGTCAGTGCTTGTGTCTATGCGCGTTAGCAAGTAGCTTAGTGTCAGATTTCACCAGACCACTATGAGTTTGGGGAACGAGTCAACTTATGCACTGCAATACAGATTAATTTTTTCAACATGCAGCATGCAGTATCACTTCAAACAGAGGCCTCTGTCCATGCTCATGCATAAGTTTTTTTCAGTTTACCCAGCAGCTGCTTCGATCTCCAGTTACACTCAGTCACGCATTCCTTTCTACATTTAGTCCACACTTTTACACACCAGCTCACCCTCAGCTTTTCTCCTCTCCAAAGAGAGTTTTGAAGCTTTTTTCTCTTATTCTTCTCACACATGGACATAAGTTTACTTTCAGCGAGACAGGTAAGGCAATCAAGGAATAGTCACACACTCAGTCAGTCACACATTTCTGTCCGGTGCATCACCCACTATCATACACACACTTCAACAGCTGAGCAAATCACCATTAGTCAGAGGAGAATAAACCAGTCAAAACACAGTTTAAAACTTTTCCCTTATTTCCTCTCATAGAAGACATCAGTTTTCTTTCCGTTGGAGGGGTAAAGCAGTCAAAAGACAATTTTCAGCTCACTCAGACACCCATTCCTATCCGCTTCATACACACACTTTAACAGCTGAACAAATCATCATTAGTCAGAGAGGAATTAACAGTCAAGACCAGTTTAAAAGTCACAAGTTCGCTCCCAGTGAGCAGTCCAAAGAAGGAATATGTCAACAGTCAGTTTATAAAGCCTTTTTTCCTTCCTTTTTTCTACGTACGTTATTTAATGTTGCAACAAAGTTTTTCACAGCTGTACTGCGCTAAGCCCCTTTTACGCAGATTTCCCGGGTTAACAGAGCTTAAACCTTTCACTACTGGCTCTGTTTAATTTAGGATCAGATTTTTGATCGATCTTTGCACCTTGCTTTCCTATGAACCTAGTCATAAGCTACTCACACCCACTTAACTGACCCCGTACAAGACCAGACTATGGCTCGCAATCTTGCGGGCCCTGTGTTTAACTCTTTACTAAATTTGAACTCAAAACGGATCGATCGGTGCCTTCACATCATTTTCACTTTTACTTCACTTTCACTACTATTTTTGTTGCCAATTTACTTTCGCCGCTATACTGACCCTCCTCTCAAAGTTCCCGGGCGACCGCGTCCAGTAACGCCGAGGTTTTGATAGGGCCCTGAAATGTTACACCTTAAAACTGACCCCCCTCCCACTAATTGGTGGAGTCCTCCGCCTACTTAATATCTCCTTAAACTGAGCCCCTTCCCACTAGGCTGGTGGGCTCCTCAAAAACTACTTTATTTCTCCTTAAACTGACCTTCCTCCCAGCTACCTCTGGTAAGGCCCTCATAAACTAATGACATTTGTGCGCACAAATTTATCTGTCTAGCAGAGTCACACAGCAGCTGTATAACTAAGTTCAACTTGTAGCCAGGACAGCCCTGCGCCTCGGCTCACTTCACCCAGAAGGATTTAAAATGGGGCTTACCTCCTTGAGCGGTGAGTCGAAGCGGTCCAGGCACCCGGCCCCAGCGGTTAACTGGCTGGCTCGCCAAATGTTACAAAGGATCATTAAAGACCTCTGTCTGCAGACTCTTAATATCAGCAGCCCTTTTGATAAAGAATTTATCTACGACATTTGGCGAGCCAGCCAGTTAACCGCTGGGGGTGTTAAGTGGGTGTGAGTAGCTTATGACTAGGTTCATAGGAAAGCAAGGTGCAAAGATCGATCAAAAATCTGATCCTAAATTAAACAGAGCCAGTAGTGAAAGGTTTAAGCTCTGTTAACCCGGGAAATCTGCGTAAAAGGGGCTTAGCGCAGTACAGCTGTGAAAAACTTTGTTGCAACATTAAATAACGTACGTAGAAAAAAGGAAGGAAAAAAGGCTTTATAAACTGACTGTTGACATATTCCTTCTTTGGACTGCTCACTGGGAGCGAACTTGTGACTTTTAAACTGGTCTTGACTGTTAATTCCTCTCTGACTAATGATGATTTGTTCAGCTGTTAAAGTGTGTGTATGAAGCGGATAGGAATGGGTGTCTGAGTGAGCTGAAAATTGTCTTTTGACTGCTTTACCCCTCCAACGGAAAGAAAACTGATGTCTTCTATGAGAGGAAATAAGGGAAAAGTTTTAAACTGTGTTTTGACTGGTTTATTCTCCTCTGACTAATGGTGATTTGCTCAGCTGTTGAAGTGTGTGTATGATAGTGGGTGATGCACCGGACAGAAATGTGTGACTGACTGAGTGTGTGACTATTCCTTGATTGCCTTACCTGTCTCGCTGAAAGTAAACTTATGTCCATGTGTGAGAAGAATAAGAGAAAAAAGCTTCAAAACTCTCTTTGGAGAGGAGAAAAGCTGAGGGTGAGCTTGTGTGTAAAAGTGTGGACTAAATGTAGAAAGGAATGCGTGACTGAGTGTAACTGGAGATCGAAGCAGCTGCTGGGTAAACTGGAAAAAACTTATGCATGAGCATGGACAGAGGCCTCTGTTTGAAGTGATATTGCAAGCTGCATGTTGAAAAAATTAATCTGTATTGCAGTGCATAAGTTGACTCGTTCCCCAAACTCATAGTGGTCTGGTGAAATCTGACACTAAGCTACTTGCTAACGCGCATAGACCAAGCACTGACAAAAATAAAATAGTGCTCTGCTCTTGTGCAGCTACAAGGATGTAATCTGTACTATTATAACTGTTAAAATAAGACCGCTGAACTCTTTTGGTTTCCTTCCAACAGAACACGACTCCTCCCATTGGACCGACGCCTAGAAACAGGAAACGGAGCTGCGGCGCACCCAAGTGGTTTTCGTTTGAGTTGCATGATTATCATATTGTATTAAAAGCAGGGTTGATTAAATAGGATAACAATGAGCACGCCACAGGCTATTGTTGGCATTCGTCATCCCCATAGGATGAAAGAGATTCAACACATGTCTGAAAAATGGTGCAAAAGAACTAAAAATTTGATAAATCCATGGCCTGTTACAGGAAGCTTTGACCCACAGATTTGTGAATTAATGCAACATCGCATTGAAGATTACAAAGCTGAAAATAATTCTAAGAAACGACAAAAGAAACGACAGCTTGAATTGGAAATTTTAAACTTATTTAAAATTAGCAAGCCAATTAAACGAAATGTCAAAACGATTGTGTCTTTCACGGATAGTCCAGGGGAAACTGGAAACTGTACTAACGCCGAACTTTTTCCAAATTTAACAGGAACGATAAAATTTGATGGGGACTTTAATCTTGATGACCAGCAGAGCCTTCTAGGGGGACTGACTGATGCTGGCGTACCCGGAAATGTAAGTAATATCCAAAATAGGTTATCTGCTGCTTCAGGGCTCGCGGAGAAGGGACCTCCTACTGATGCATTGCCCCAACCAGACCCACCCAACTTCAAACAGCGGGGTGCGTCCTTACAGGGCACTGGGGAAGCACACGCCCAGGTAGGAAGGCATTCAACCTCTATACATTCTCCTCGAGAAAAACAGGAAACTCCTCCCCACATGACAATCCCAAAATACTGTAGTACACAGCGACGCCAGTCTGGAATCATTAACTGTTACCAGGATCGAACCGAACTGGCTCGGAAAGGTAAGACAGATGATAGCTTTTGGATGAACTTAGGACCACGTCAGCAAGATTTGCAACGTGAGTTGGGACGGAGCCAGATAGTTGAGATGGAACAGGAAATAGATGACTTAAATGAGGAGGTGGAGGGGGCGACTTCAGGAGGCGGAGTTTCCATGCCTGCATGCTTACAGAAACCCGGCACGTCCACAGGGGTCCCTAGAGACGAATATGATTTAAGATACAGACCTAACATCAGACCTCCTGACAGATTGAAGGGGGGGGAGTTCCCAATTCTGATACGGGGAACAAGGGCTGATTATCATCCTTTTTCAGCTCGGGACCTGACAGGTTTGGTCTCAGAGCTCCCTCAAATATCCGCAGGAGGAGGCAAGTGGATAAAGGCTTTGGAATCAAACACGGCTGGAACATTTCTTTCACTGGGTGACATCAAAGCTGTCCTCGCTCAGGTTTTGGGGTTGTCTAAAATGCAGCAGTTTTTCAGAGACAATGAACTGGACTGGATTTTGAGTGAAAGGGCAGATGGAACAGAATTAGCAGCCTATAAGGGGGTGATTTGGCAAGGAATACGCAAACAGTACCCTAATAAAATTGATGTTGATGCTTTGAAAGGGGAACCTCTGAAGGACGACCAGAACCCAGCAGCATACATCGATACACAGTTAAAAAGGTGGCGTCAAGAGTCTCAGAAAGATGTGGAAAATGATCCTATTTTGCTCACTCTTTTCAGAAATGCAGTCATCGATTCAATGCCAAAGGATGTCAGCAGACGTTTGGAGGATGTCGTTGGTCTAACATCTATGCCAGCGCAACAGTTCCGTGATCATGTGGTTCATGCAGTAACCCGATACAGGAAAGACCTAACTAAGACTTCTGAACAGGACCTCCAGATTCAAAGGAAGCTGGCACAGATGCAACTAAATGATTTGCAAGGCAAGCTGAAAGAAAAGGTTCAAGCTGTTGTGTTCACAGATCCAGATGCGGGACGGACTGCTGGAGTTCCTGAGTCAACACAGGCCGCTAGGGGTCCCCAGCCGTTCCGTCCTTCATACTCAAGGCTTGGTACTCCCTCGTCTGGGGCGTGGCAGGGATCCCTCCGCTGCTGGTATTGTGGAATGTTTGGACATTTTGCTAAGGCTTGCCCACGGCTTATGCCCCTCCCAGCAGGTGGTCCTGGAGGAAACGGAGGCTTCCCTAGAAGAGGTGGACCCCTGGGTGGCCCACGACCAAGACCCTCTCAGTTTTAGGGGGGTCCCGAGGATCCTGCGGGTAAAGGTTCGTACCCATTGATTATGCATACACGCACTGACCCCATGATAAATGTCCAAATTGAGGATCGACAGGTCCAAATGATGATTGACACGGGGGCGACTCATTCATGCATACAGGGATCCCTTGCCAAGAACCTTCCCATGTCAAACAACTTTGTGAAGACAGTAGGATTCTCGGGAAAAAGTCAATTGGTTCCTATTACTGCTCCCGTAAAAATGAAAGTAGGTAATGATGAAATTAAAATACCCATTTTGGTCTCGGACCAAACTCCTGTCAATCTGTTAGGAAGAGATGCACTTTGTAAACTCGGGCTCAAAATTTTATGTTCACCTTTGGGAATATATGTGGAAAGTTGTGGATTAAACTTACAAATGAATGCCCAAGCAGAACCAGCAAATGTTTATTGGCTGGGGAACATAGAGGGGCCTCTGGGTTCGGAGTTGGAAAAATGGAAGGCATGCATAAAGGCCTGGGCCCCGGAAGGTTCTCCACCAAAATTACCTCCTCACTGTACAATGTTCTTTGATCCATCAGCCAGCTCAACCTTTCAGGATAAGTGGGAAAAGGAGACGGATGGAGTGATGGTTAAAATACAGGCTCCATATATCCTGATTGGAGGCCAAGGCGCAGCATTAAAGGTAAACCGGAACACCTTTATTGATAAATGGTACTGTGTTACTCAATCCTTACCACACATTACACTGTTGGTAAACCCAGGATACCATTCAAGGGACCTCGGTCCGATGGTAAGAACTGCAGAGCATTTAACATGGAACAGTACAGAGAACCCATTAATCTCTCTTTCAGAGGATGGCTCAATGTTAAGAATTAGGTGTGATCTGTCATTACAAGCAACACCTCAGATGGTGGTGCTACCAGGGAAAAACATAATGATGACATGCAAAACCAACCCCCTTGGATTTAACAGTGATCTGGAAACTGATATTTTAACACAGGTTCCGGACCAACTGTGGTCCAGACATGAGACGGATGTGGGACTGGCAGTTTCAGCCAGCCCAGTTACTGTCAAATTAAAACCAGGTGCAGTTTTACCTTGGCGGCCACAGTACAAACTTAATCCCGCAGATGAAGAAGGGATTGGAATCTTAATTGATGGTTTTTTAAAAGTAGGAGTGCTGATTGAGATTTCTAGTCCTTGTAACACCCCAATTCTTGCAGTTCTAAAAGCAGATAAATCAAAGTACCGACTGGTCCATGATCTAAGGGCAATCAATGCCATTCTTGAAGATGTCGCTGCAGACTTCGCAAATCCTCACACACTGTTGAATGCCATCCCCACTGAAGCTAAGTTTTTTACAGTAGTGGATCTTTGTTCAGCATTTTTCAGTATCCCTCTGGCAGAAGAGTCACGATATCTGTTTTCGTTTACCTTTAGAGGTCGACAATACAGCTACGCCAGAATGCCCCAGGGACTGACAAGCAGCCCCGCGTGGTTTGATCGTGTGGTGAGTCAGGATCTACAGGAGCTGGATTTGAGCGGCGTCCTAATCCGGTATGTAGACGATATATTGATTTGTTCAGACACCATTGAAGATTGTCAGCGCGACTCGATCAAAGTACTGCAGAGACTGGCAGAATGTGGACACAAAGCTTCTCGGACAAAACTGCAATTCTGCCAGCCTCAGGTGGAATTCCTTGGCAGAGTAATCTCCCATGGAACAATAGCTCTGTCTCCTGACCACCTCAAAGGCATAAGTCGAGCACCGCGTCCACAGACATGCGCGCAACTAATGACCTTTTTAGGTATCACAGGATTCAGCGCGGAGTGGTTGGAGGACTACGCAGTAAAGACGGCGCCGCTCAGGGAACTCCTGAAGTCCTCTGGAGTCAAGACTTTAAAGAAGTCTTTGGAGTGGACCACAGAGGCACTGTTGGCTTTTGATGTGCTCAAGCAGGAACTGCAAAATGCCCCAGCGCTAAAAATGCCAGAATATGACAAACTTTTCTATCTCTACGTTTCAAACAGATGCAACATGTACGCAACGGCTGTATTGGCACAAGACTCATGTGCTGGTGGAAGGAAACAACCCATCGCTTACTACAGTGCAAGGTTGGACGACGTAGCACGAGGGTGGCCCCCCTGCTACCAGGGCCTCGCAGCTGTTCACATGGCGTATGAAAAGGCGTCTGCAATAACTAAGTCATATCCTGTGGTTATTTACACCCATCATAAAATCACAGAGTTGATCAATCACAGCAAACTTGTTCTGACAACAGCACGTTGCCTTCAGTATCTACCATTGCTCACCTATCCAGATGTAACAATTAAGAGATGTGAGACCACAAATCCTGCTAATATGTTACCTTTTGAATTTGAAGGTGATACACACGAGTGCGTCACTGAGACCACGAGGTACACAAAACTGAGACCGGACTTGGAATCTGAGCCGTTGGACGACGCACAGGTCACGTACTATGTGGATGGGTCATGCTTTCGAGACCACATGGGAACTCACGCAGGCTACGCCGTGGTGCAACAAAAGGAAGGGACGTTCGTAACAGTAAAAGCTGAAAAATGTTTACAACCTTGCTCTGCACAATTAGCTGAATTGTATGGACTTACTGCAGCTTGTGAACTTGCTAAAGACTCCTCTGCTAATATTTACACAGATTCAGCATACGCTCACGGAGTCTGTCACCTGTTTGGAGCAGTTTGGAAACTGCGCGGCTTTCAAAAATCAGATGGTAAACCTGTTCGGCATGGGAAACAGATTATGAAGTTGATCTCGGCCATGATGCTTCCACATCGATTGGCCATTATCAAGTGTCCTGCTCATCAAAAAGACAACTCCATCACCACAATGGGAAACAATGCGGCAGACGAAGCTGCAAAGCACGCTTCAGGTTGCAAGGTCGCCGTCTTGGCCCCAGCTGTGGAGTTGGAACCATCTGTCACACCTGATGATATCACATTAATGCAAGCGCGTGCTAGCGCGAGTGAACAAAACATGTGGGAAAAAAGGGGTGCTACAAAAGATGGGCGAGGGTTATGGCGGTCACATACCGGCCTGATCGTCGCTCCAATCTCACTTTTGTCTCTTTTAATTCCAGAGTGTCACAAACCAGACCACTGTGGGCGAGATGAGGTGATACATCGAATACAACAACAGGGTTATTGGGCGCCGTACCTGCAGGCACTGGTGACGGATGCGCTTAATCGGTGCGAGATATGCTCGCAAAATAACATTCGAAAAGGTATTGTCACCCCCACAGCGCGAATTCCTGTCCCGGAAGGCCCGTTTCGTCATCTGATTTTAGATTTTGTGGACATGTTGGTCCCGGTACACGGTAAGCGCTACCTTTTGGTGGTTTTTGATCATTTCAGTCGTTGGGTGGAGGCCACTCCGTCGAAGGACATGGGGGCGGGAACGGTTGTGAAGTTCCTGGTCCGTGAGGTAATCCCTAGGTTTGGCTTACCATCCATCCTTTCATCAGACTCGGGACCAGCGTTTATTAACAAGGTCTATGAGGGCGTTCTGCGCCAGCTCGGAATCAAGGTCCGGCACGGAAGTATCTACACTCCCTCCAGCCAGGGAGGGGTGGAACGAGTGAATGGCACACTTAAAGCAAAAATTAATAAGATTTGTGCATGTACTGGGTTGCGGTGGCATGACGCATTACCGCTGGCCCTAATGAGTTACCGCATGCAAGCTCATCGGGTCACACATTTGTCTCCTCATGAAATGTTAACAGGTCGCCCTATGCCGGGTCCGCAGTTTCGGGGTCCTTTCAAAGGACCCCCACTGGAGCAGTTGGAGAAGGAGCTGCACAGTTATATGAAACAGTTGTCTGCTATCCATAAAGCGATTTATTTTCAGGAAAAAGCGAACGAGCCAAAACCAGTCTCTGTGACATCTGGTCCAGTGGTGCCCGGGGATAAGGTGTACATTAAGGAGTTTCGAAGAAAGTGGAACACTCCTAGACGCCGAGGTCCTTACACGGTGGTCCGTGCCACACCGACTGCGGTCCAGGTCGAAGGGAGCGTCGCTTGGCATCATCTGAACCATTGTTCGTTGGCACCTACGACCAACAACTGCAAAACGGGCCCTGGGGACTGGTCGGACTGTACAGCGTTCTCAAATGACCAGTCCCCCAAAAGGGGAAGTATCGCCTCGCATGCATCTGACGAAGATAGTCCTGTCAGGGCAGATTCAGAGTTCCCGCCCGATGATGTTGAGGTTGACATTCCTTTGGTTTCTTCTTCTGGGCGAGACAGGGATCTCGGCAGGGACAATTCAACCAATCCGGACCCGAAGCAACAGTCACCACGTCGTCCCATCACCAGGGCCTTCTCAAGGAAACAGAGGGGCAACTGCGCAACGAGGGAGCGACCTCAGTGACCAAGGGGAGTACGACTCACATGCCAAATGTCATTATCAGTCAGGTCTCTTGCCGGCATGCACCCGCACACATCTATACACTACCCGTAACTCAGTATTTCAGACAGATGTTGCCCTTTTGGCACAACATAGGCGGAAAGTAAGACCAATTAAGGAACAAGATGTAGAGGGGCATAACATTCCAGTGAATCCTGGGGTGGATGATAAAAGCGGTGCTCAGGGAGGTGAGGTTTTGGGGTCCAGGCTAGAACCTCTGGGCTCAGACTTAAGTGTTTATGTTACCACAGCTGCAACTGCCAAGCAATGGGGAGTTCACTTTGTAAAGGAGGGGCCCACTCCCCCTCTAGCTGTGGTTCCGGCCCTGGAGCCGGATAAGGTTGGTCTTGAAGCAATCATTACTCCACGCCCACAGGCAGGAATAGGTAACCATCAGTCAGTACCAGGAGGACTGGGGTATGAACACTTAGCACGTATAACATCCTTAATGGTTGACCAGGTATGGGCTGCTGCTTGGAACACACTGGAAGGTCTATTGGAGATTGGGAAGGTTGTAAGTTCTTACCAGACCACGGTTAACACCCCTGTTGTGAATAAAGTTGCTTTTACACCTGAACCGCAGCCCACCGTGGTTGCTGATGGCCAACCAGACAGTGGGGTGGTTGAGTCATTCACTCTTCCCCCTCTAGGGTTAGATACTTTGGTAGATAGTTATCATGATAAAACATTAGAGGGGGGGGAGGATGTAAAGGGGCAACCGGAAGTACGAGGGTTTAGACCTAGTGAAGATTACTTATGGAAGGAAGCGATGGCCAACACTTGGTATCGCTGGGCTTGGCTGTCAGTAAAGGAAATGACTTCGGAGGAATGCATATGGTGCTCAAAGGCGCCTGGAGCCCCTCCGGTTGTTATCCCAGACAAGTACAACTCTTGGGAGTGTGCCCAGGAACAACGCCGGGTGTGTAAAAAGGAAGCGTTCAAGTCTACAACAACGAATGCTTTCTTTGGGCTCCCGATGTGTGGACAAGTGTGCTTAAAAAGGTTTTCCCTATTGTAAGTTTCAGAGTATCGTCTTAGGGCCGATTACTCTGAAATATTTGAAAGGGGGAAATGTGGAAGTATGAATGTATCAGAGCTGAGTTGAATAACAACAGGTGTAGCTCTGGTCAGCAGAATATTAATAGTATGACATTATAACATGATATCAAAATGATGTCAACCAGTCAGCCCTACAAGGCTGCATACCTGGGTACTGTGTGTCTGAAAATAGTGACAGGCAGGCTATATAAGCTTGGGAGAATGATTGTACGGGGTCTTTTGTCCTGAAGGGGTGTCCCCCTGGTCGGCCGAATAAAGGATCATTAAAGACCTCTGTCTGCAGACTCTTAATATCAGCAGCCCTTTTGATAAAGAATTTATCTACGACACCGCCACTGGTTGAACGTCCAGTCAGAGTGAAAACACCTCAGTTTATCCGATGGGAATGAGTTTTCAGTCTGATCAAGAGGGATGGTTTAAACCTTTCCATGATGTGATGAACAGGAAAAGCAGGTCTACACTCTTTCTGATGCTTTCTGTGGTGGAGGATCTTTCTGTACATCCTACACCATGAGGGTAGATAACATGATGAAGTTCAGGAAGTACTGCTCAGCAAGTACAACTAGACTGTGGAGGACATAACATTCAGTGGAAACTCTGAAAGACTTACAGATTATTGAGCATCTTGAGGGCTGAAAGACCCCAAACAATTAGTTAAAGCTGAGATTTGAAAAGTTGTTCCATCATGTAAGTGGAATTTCCACAGAGAATAACAACATCCCATGTAGTCACAGGAACATCAAGCTGCTTGGAGATGGTCTTATAACCTTTACCTTTAACATGCTTGTCTATAATTTTCTTTCTAATTTCCTGAAACAACTCTTTCCTTTGCTTCCTCTGGTCCATGTTAAGTGTGGTACATACCATGTCACCAAACAGCACAGTGACTACCTGTAGCCCTATATATAGGCCCACTGACTGATTACAAGATTGTAGACACCTGCGATGCTAGTTAGTGGACACATCTTGAATTAACATGTCCCTTTGGTCACATTATTTTCAGTCTTTTCTAGGGGTACCATAATTTTTGTCCAGGCCTGTTTCATTCATTTATTTTTTAAATAATTCAATTAAAGCATGGTTTAAAAGCAATGTCTGACTTTCATTGGGTAAATTTCATAGAATTTTTATTTATTATTACCTTTGTCAGATTCAGGTTATTTCTGTGACCATTGTGAGTTTTTCTTTCAATAACCGAAGGGGACCGACAATTTTGTCCACATGTGTATATGTTCCTCTCCGATCTCTTTAACCTCTCATTTGTGTTGTTTCCTCTCCTGCAGAACAGAGAAACATCACAGCTGAACCTGGACATGACATCTCTCTGCCATGTAGAGCTCGGCATGATGGAGACATCACAGCTGTGAGGTGGACCAGACCCGATCAGGAGCCAGAAGATATTCTTTTCTATGAAGATGGACGTTCTTTTCCAGACCACCAGCATTCATCTTACCAGAACCGGGTGGATCTTCAGGACAGACAGATGACGGATGGAAATGTGTCTCTGATTCTGAAAACTTTGACAATTAATGATTCAGGAATATATAAATGTAGAGTCCGACAGACAGGAACAGACACCATGCTTACAGAGTCCATCATCCATCTGAAAGTTCCTCCTCCTCCAGGTGAGTGTGTCTCTGTGTTTGTGCATTAGAGGTGAAGCAGCTTCCTGGTTGTTGATGTGAGAGTGAAACATCTCAGATCAGATATGTGTGTTTTCTAAAGATGAAAAGAATCCTGGTATTTTACATGTAGTGGTTTGAATCTCTAGTCCAGGTCAGACCAGTGTGGTCTCTCTGCAGTGGAGAAAGTGGGGGGGGCATTAGTTGTGTTTACATGAAGCACTTTTGATCTGGTTGAACGCAGTGGCGGCTGGCCAGCAGGGGGCGCTGGGGCGCCGCCCTCACCTACAAAGAGTCCATATTCCTGGTTACTACACAATTAAAAAAAACAAACTGTTAGGAATAATTTCGAAAGAAGATATGTGTAAAATAATGTATTTTTTTTTAGCTTTTTGTGCATGTTAAGCGCATTACACAGTGTTTCTTTTTAATGATTTTTCATTGAACAACACTTCCTGGTTGCGGGGGCGCCGGTCAAATGAATCCCTATTGTCAGCCTCAAACTTTTGACTAAAACGTCACTGGAGGCTGCGTTTTGATTGGTTCGTTAAAAATCTGCTTGTGGCGCAGCTCGGTGCGCCCCGGATACGCCCACTTTTCATCGTCAGCCAATTAGAATAGTTGAATTATGTTGCTTCAGTGTGTTTGGACAATGTCATGGTCAATTATACACTCCTGTATTTTAAGCCAGTGTGACGTACATCCGTAGTAGCAGAGTGAGTTGGAGACGAGTCTGTAGTAGCGTACGATTAGAAAGATGGCATGTGAAAGTGGAACCGGAATTCCCGAGCGAATTAATTCTGTAAAATATTTACAAGAGCACCCATTTTCAAGATGTTCTCTCGAGGAGAAAAAGAGGATAAAGGAGCTCGGGGCTGACCAGCCTGATCTGCAAGCACAGCAACAAAGCGGCGACCGCGGAAGAGCTTATACCCGGGCTTTTTCCCGCTCTTACTATGAAAAACGGAGTTGGCTTGCCGGTTGCGCCGTGAGTAACGCCTTTTTCTGCTTCCCTTGTCTGCTGTTTGAAAGTGTCGGCACCACCGAAACGTTGTGGACAAGCCATACACAGACTTCGTTTTTCTTTTCTTCCTAACTCTGTAACTGTATTGAAATTAAAGTGGCTAAGTTTTAAGTGTCAACTTTCCAAGAAAATTTGCGCCCCCCTAAAAAAAATTGTCATCAGCCGCCACTGGTTGAACGTCCAGTCAGAGTGAAAACACCTCAGTTTATCCGATGGGAATGAGTTTTCAGTCTGATCAAGAGGGATGGTTTAAACCTTTCCATGATGTGATGAACAGGAAAAGCAGGTCTACACTCTTTCTGATGCTTTCTGTGGTGGAGGATCTTTCTGTACATCCTACACCATGAGGGTAGATAACATGATGAAGTTCAGGAAGTACTGCTCAGCAAGTACAACTAGACTGTGGAGGACATAACGTTCAGTGGAAACTCTGAAAGACTTACAGATTATTGAGCATCTTGAGGGCTGAAAGACCCCAAACAATTAGTTAAAGCTGAGATTTGAAAAGTTGTTCCATCATGTAAGTGGAATTTCCACAGAGAATAACAACATCCCATGTAGTCACAGGAACATCAAGCTGCTTGGAGATGGTCTTATAACCTTTACCTTTAACATGCTTGTCTATAATTTTCTTTCTAATTTCCTGAAACAACTCTTTCCTTTGCTTCCTCTGGTCCATGTTAAGTGTGGTACATACCATGTCACCAAACAGCACAGTGACTACCTATAGCCCTATATATAGGCCCACTGACTGATTACAAGATTGTAGACACCTGCGATGCTAGTTAGTGGACACATCTTGAATTAACATGTCCCTTTGGTCACATTATTTTCAGTCTTTTCTAGGGGTACCATAATTTTTGTCCAGGCCTGTTTCATTCATTTATTTTTTAAATAATTCAATTAAAGCATGGTTTAAAAGCAATGTCTGACTTTCATTGGGTAAATTTCATAGAATTTTTATTTATTATTACCTTTGTCAGATTCAGGTTATTTCTGTGACCATTGTGAGTTTTTCTTTCAATAACCGAAGGGTACCGACAATTTTGTCCACATGTGTATATGTTCCTCTCCGATCTCTTTAACCTCTCATTTGTGTTGTTTCCTCTCCTGCAGAACAGAGAAACATCACAGCTGAACCTGGACATGACATCTCTCTGCCATGTAGAGCTCGGCATGATGGAGACATCACAGCTGTGAGGTGGACCAGACCCGATCAGGAGCCAGAAGATATTCTTTTCTATGAAGATGGACGTCCTTTTCCAGACCACCAGCATTCATCTTACCAGAACCGGGTGGATCTTCAGGACAGACAGATGACGGATGGAAATGTGTCTCTGATTCTGAAAACTTGGACAATTAATGATTCAGGAATATATAAATGTAGAGTCCGACAGACAGGAACAGACACCATGCTTACAGAGTCCATCATCCATCTGAAAGTTCCTCCTCCTCCAGGTGAGTGTGTGTGTGTGTGTGTGTGTGGATCAGAGGTGAAGCAGCTTCCTGGTTGTTGATGTGAGAGTGAAACATCTCAGATCAGATGTGTGTGTTTTCTAAAGATGGAAAGAATCCTGGTATTTTACATGTAGTGGTTTGAATCTCTAGTCCAGGTCAGACCAGTGTGGTCTCTCTGCAGTGGAGAAAGTGTGGGGGGGGGGGGGGGGGGGGGGGGGGGCATTAGTTGTGTTTACATGAAGCACTTTTGATCTGGTTGAACGTCCAGTCAGAGTGAAAACACCTCAGTTTATCCGATGGGAATGAGTTTTCAGTCTGATCAAGAGGGATGGTTTAAACCTTTCCATGATGTGATGAACAGGAAAAGCAGGTCTACACTCTTTCTGATGCTTTCTGTGGTGGAGGATCTTTCTGTACATCCTACACCATGAGGGTAGATAACATGATGAAGTTCAGGAAGTACTGCTCAGCAAGTACAACTAGACTGTGGAGGCAGCGGCGTAGCCATCATTTTAGAAGTGAGGGGGACAAATTGCTTAGAGGTCTATTGTGGTTTATCATCCTCTCACATTCAATTGCATCTATCCTTAGCAGCTAAAGAACCACATAACCACAAACAAAACAGCCCCAGGGAACCAACTTTAGTTCTTTAGATTTTGATAGTAAATAGTAATATATAGTATATCACTTTAAAGTCAAAATCTAACATCTAAAGCTGCCAAACTCTGGTTGAGCTAACATAGAATGACCCTGGAGCATCTACAGGGTGAGTAGCCAGGTAATTAAGTGCCAAATGACAACACTGAAAACAAAAAGTTCTGTAAAACACTTTTCCTGTTTAAAAAATCAGCACCAAAATTAAATGGAAGTGACAAGGTAACAGGGTAATAAGCCACATAATTTAATGGCAAGAAGCAACAAGTAAAAGTGACACAACAATAAATATATCAGCATTAAGATGATGCTAGTTTATCATTTATTTTATCATCAACGATGACAACACAGATGTGCAAAATTAATCAGTTAAAAAAATGGTATGACCAGAGCCTGCTGACTAAAACAGTAGTCGAATAATGTCTGCAAATCAACGAATAACAATTATTTATTTATTATTTAAAAATATGTACAAAACAACAATGAGCACAAATTCTGTGCAGATTGAGGAGTGGGTTTACTGCTAAGTGGTAGATTAGCCAAAAATTCAAGTAAGAGTTTTGTTTCTTTAGAGCAATATTATTTGCATAGAAGTAAAGAGTACTCATCCAATTAATTACTTAAGTAAGAGTAAAAATGTAGTGAAAATGTAGTAAAGTTAGTGAAAAAACTGAAGTATTGTGTAGCCTAATGTCTGATTTATTCATCAAATAACACTAATGTAATCATTCTTTTAAAATAATAATCAGTAATCAGCAAATAATGTACTTTAAACTTTAACTACCACTAAATAAATTTAATATTTGTAAACATTACAGTAAAAAGAACACAAATACATTTATATTCTTATTTTCTACCTAGAAGTGAGTAATCTTAGAGTAGCCAAAACCGTAGCCTAACGTTACTTGAGTAAAAGCAGCCTGTTGTTACTTTAGAATATTATTAAAGTAAAAGTAAAGATTATTTTGCAACAAAACAACTCTCAAGAGTACAATTTATCCAAAAAGTTATTAAAGTAAATGTCAGGGAGTAGATACCAGAGGTGGGAGATTGTGCTATCATCAAGTCATCCCCATGCCATGAATTAGTTCTGCCCAGCCATTGAAGCAGGTGATTCCAATCAACCAGCCCAGTGAACTAACCTGCGCTGAATGGAATTACCTGCCTAAATGGCTGGGCAGAACAAATTCATGGCATGGAGATGACTTGATGATGGCACAATCTCCCACCTCTGGTAGATACTACCACCTCTACCTTAACTAGCTAGCTTAGCTAACTAAACTGACATCTATCCGTCACCCTTTAAAGTCCTCATAGGTAATATAATATATAATATACAATATAGAACGTCTCTGTTTTAGCTAAACAGTATCTACATTCAACAGCATTACTCATCTTTCACGGTTTGTTTGGAAGAAACTTTCTAAAGTTTTATGCCTCTTGACTGGTTTGCTGAACTTTTCTGAAGATGTGAATCACACCAAAGACAGCCTGTCTCTGTTCACACACAGTGTTTGTTTGCTGCCTTAGCTTCCCTTGCTCATGGTGTGGCTCGGAAAAATGTGTTTCCACATGTTAAAATTTAATTAAGAGGTTGTAATGGCTGTAAAAAGTGCAGGGGACAGAGGTCAGAGATGTGGGAAGTGCGGGGGACATGTCCCCCGTGTACCCCGCGTCCGCTACGCCCATGTGTGGAGGACATAACGTTCAGTGGAAACTCTGAAAGACTTACAGATTATTGAGCATCTTGAAGGCTGAAAGACCCCAAACAATTAGTTAAAGCTGAGGTTTGAAAAGTTGTTCCACAGAGAATAACAACATCCCATGTGGTCAAGTCGGAATAAAGGATGGATCCATGGACTCTGTCATCATTTTCTCTTTCTCCTCTTTGCTTCTGTACCCTCTTTCTTCATCTGAAACTTTGTCTTTATCTTCACTTCTTCATGTGTGGCTCTCTCCATGTCTTCTTTACCTCTGACCCTCCTGGTCTCTCCACCATTCTTTCTTCTTTGTTTTTCGCTTTTTCCTCCTCATTCCTCACATTTTCCTTCAAAATCTGGAATTATCTCCACTTTTAATAAACCAAATGAAATTAAAACTGCAGTCAGGGATGAAGGTCCTCGCACCTCTGGTGCTGCTTCGGCCTATTGGATGTTAAAGAAACCAAATGGAACCAGAAGTCCTTCCTCACAGGTTTAACTGGTCAGCCTCGTTGCTGATACTGGTTACACAGAACTGAAACAAAAGCTACGTTTACATGACATTTTTAATCCCCCTTTAATTCAGAATAAAATTGAAATCCTCTTTAAAACGACCTTCTAACACCTCATTCCCAATGAGACTTAAATCCCAAGTAAGTGGCTGGTTTATTCTGATTAGAAATGTGAAATGAATAATTCTTCCATCATGTAAATGTTCATTTCGTTGTGCCAGATGTGCCAGGGGGCAGGTAGGAGGCAAGGTTTTTAAGTAGAGGGGCAGTTACGCTCCTGTAGATCTGCCCCTGTCTCTTTGTTGTCTCCTCACTCTGATGCTGGTGTGGAAGTGTAGCACTCAGGCTCATTTATGCTCCTTAAGCTGGATTTATACCTGCATGGCGTCTGCATATGGTAGGGTCGGTGCACCTGATGCGAGTGAAATGTGCCCTCACACTCCAGGTTCAAGGTTCAAGGAATCTTAATTATCCCGTGAGGGTAATTTGCTGTGCAGCAGGCTGTAAAAACAGTCAGTCAGTGCACAATTACCCAAACAACAATAAATATCTAAGTTCCTATCATTTACCTTCAATTTAGATCATTCTTAAAATGTATGGTTACAGTTCTTGTTGCAGTTTCTCTTCCACAGTAACCACAAAAATTCACCCAGAAATTAAGAAACACGTAATTACAAACCGACCAATCAAAAGGGAGTTCTTCCGTGTAACAGGGAGGGAGGCACATCAGGTCTGGAAGAGGTGTTGAGCCTCCACGGACCTGTGCAGAGCATTCAGCATTGGTGGCATAACCAACCTTAAGCTGACGCAGCACAAATATAAATCCGACTTTACGTGTGTAAATAGCGAACGTTGTCATACGTCGTCGTCATCATACTTCCATGCCTTTTGCCTTGCCATGGTTGTAAAGTCGGTTCATCCATAAGTGGGCAGTGCTAAGTTTAGAGTTCACTCCCGCAAGATGACATTAGTTTAGCAGCAGTAATGCGTCGCTATTAAGTTGTTTCCAATCGCCCACCACGGCCTAAACTTTATTTACCAATTCAATATGTTTTTTTCCTTGACTTCATGCTTCTTGTGATTTTCTTCTCTTTCTAATCATTTTCTTCTTCTCTAGTTTGTTTCTGGTCACGTCAGCTATTGTGCTCAGTACTGCCCCTGAGATTTCCAGTGGTATTCGTTCGTCTTCTGCGTCAAGTGATGGTTAGCTAAGCTCTGAGAAAACGGGACAAATTATGCCAGTACCAATGCAGAAGCAGGACAAAACTGTCCTTCAGTCTGCATATCCATCATCTCTGTTGAGCATAAATGGACCTTTACGCCGTCCTCTTTCCACACACAGTAAACACGGAGAACCGCCCCCCTTAACTTCCAGCCAATCAGAGACTTTAATTGAGATTCCATCATTCACTAAATTCATTGAGCTTTTGAAATGTTCAGTAAATGTCACCGCTGCAGTAACAAAGTTTTTATCTCAGCTGAACTCATTCTGTAACCGCGGTAACAATCTTAACATGATAGTTACATGTAATATGTCCCAGTGTGTTACAATATGAACTATGACCAGTATAAACAAAAATTAATAAATTGTAGTGGTTGGACCTCAGGGGGTGGGTTTGTTTGCATATTTCCCATCATGCTCTGTGGCACCTCTGCTATATTCTGGATAGTAAGTTAAATGACAAAGGTGCTCAGACAGAGCACATATATTGTTTTTTCCCCCGTGATAATTTTGTTTACCTATTTAATGTTTGGTGGAACTGTTCATGCAAAAGTATTTTTGTTAATCTCTTAAGATTTTATCTTCTCATCTCACAGTTCTGTGGTATATTTAATGAAACTGGTGCTGCTGGTCTTGGGCTACATCTAAAACTACTTTCAGAGAACTAACAGACCATAAAATTATACATCATTGTAGATATTTTGTCCACTTTGACATTTTTTCCTCATCTAAAGCTGTCTGTTATTTAGGTTATAATAGTACATGAAGCACAGTTTTGTTTTTATAAGAAAGTCGCTTTGAAAGTTTGTGAATTTAATTAAATTTTATCTGAAAGCATTTTAAAATGTTTAAATAACAGTTGTCTAGGCTGCCTAAAACACACCACAAAAAAAACTGTTTTGGCCCAGGACGGCCAAAGCAGACAGAGCAGCGGCCCACTCAGACCAGAGGGGCTCCCAGACTGGAGCCCCTTGGCTCGACGGGGCAGGGGCACCAGGCAGCACAGGGCGATGGTGAGCAGACCCAGCAGGCGCCAGATGCGGGCCGCATGGAGGGCAAGCACCCCACAGACCCAAGGGCCGCGGCCTGTGGCCGTGGTACCAGGAAGTGGACCCAAAAGCAGAACACTCAGAGAGGCAAGGGGGAAAGTGCAATAAGTACTGTGGCGTGGTCCAGGTCAGGATGGTTCTTCCTATGAGAGGACAGAGGATTATTGTTGGTCTGAGAAGGTGTGGGGTAATGTCTGCTGAGGCAGCAGCTTACTGTGTTCCATAGGTAGACCAATGGTGGAGGAGTAGCCAAGAGATGGTTTCTAGTGGTGGTGATATGAGCTTGGTTGCAGGCAGGGCGAGCAGGCAGGCAGGCGGCTTGGTATGATGAGTAGTTCAAATCCTGGGTGCTGAGGTTAACTGAAGGATAGGGATGTTATGCTCCAGCCGATCTGCTCGATCACGTGTCGAGCATGTGACACGGAAGTGTTGCGAGCATTGTCTCTGAGCATTGATTCAGCATGCCAAAAGTTACGTGATAGACCAAACGAGGCCTCGTTACGTCATCAGCGCGTATCGAGCAGCAAGCGGGATCTTTGAAGGGACCGGGCTTGTCAATCTCTCAGATTTCAAACACTGAGGAGATCGCGGGTTTATAAGAGGAGATTCTGTAGCGATTGTGCGACATTTAGGAAAAGCATCACATCAGCATGAGCTTATATTGAATCACATTTAGCTTTTAGTGATTTGGGGAAACAAAGGTCTGCGCGAGACGCCGTTGCCATGGTAACTGCTGAAGGAGCTCGGAGTATGAGAGAAGGACGGAGCAGGCGGTGCCTTCAACATCACAGGTAAGCTTAATTCCCCTTTCTTTGTATAGATGTTTTTAAATAGTCTTGCAAAGAGCAGACTTTAAAGTTAATCATAAACTTCAACCAGAAGAAGCTGCAGAGAAAAAACCACCACCTGCAGGACCTTAGACACCAAGCTGGTTTCTGATCACCATCAGCAGAGAATTTAATGATTTTAAACTTGGTTAATTACAATTTTGTTCTTGTGTTTCTTTCAGGTGCAACCTCTCCAAAGCTGGAGAGGTAGTGTACCAGAAGAGGAGCAGACTGAAGCCTGACAGAAAATACGTTTTTAAATAAAAATCTATGACACATCACAAAGTTACTAAAGTTTTTTTTCTCATAATACATTTCAAGATTCAAAGTGTCTTTGTCATTTGCAAAGTAAGAAAACAAGTTTCCCTGAACAATGAAAATCTTACTTTGCCGTCCAACCTGAATGCCATAAATTATAAAATAAAAATAAACAATTTGAAAAAAAAAAAAAACAAAACTAGAAGATAAAAAAAATACAAAAAAAACTGAGTAAATAATCTATGTACATAAATGTGCAGTGTGCACCTTTAACGACAATCAGCTATACAAAAGAAAACAACTCATGAGGTAGACGATAACACGCATTTCTATTATAAATAATAAGACACATAAAACTGTAAACACTTTTATTACAACTGTATAAAATAACTAACACAGTCACTATACCCGTAACACAAACACTCCTTCCCTCATGCCTTCCCACTGAGTAACTACTATCATTACAGATTGTTTACTTAAGTTACACCACAGTTCTGTTACCTAAACAAATGTTACCTAATACCCCTCCTTGTTATTTATATGAACAACAGAGAATAAATATTTACTCGGATGGTAGATTACGTATCGTTTTTTTGAACACATATTCAAAGTTCAGATAGGAATGACAGATGTGAGGTGTCAGTGCTGTCCTTCTGATACATCAGACTCCCACAGCCAGCAGATGGAGCTCTTTGGTTTGGTCAAATGATTCAGAACACTAAGCCATTTTCATGCATTTGTGTCAAAGTTGGCTCGATGATTCATGAGGCCTCGCTTTCACCATCCCTACTGAGGGATCAAGGTCTTAGGCTGTAGATCAGAGATGACAAGGTCAGTAATCCCAGAACAAGGTACAAGATTGATCGTAGGAAGAGGCCTGATTACCACGCTGCATAGAATGACAATCTGGCGAAGACTGGAGCTCCTTCTTGATCCTAAATAGCCGGGAGTAAAGCCGGCTAATGAGCATGCTGATGAGCTGCAGGTGGTATCAATTGTGGCTCCAGCCTCCGCCCTCCGTCCCCATGGCAACCTGCTCAGCCCTATCTGTAAACTCAGACACACATACACAAAGAACCATGACAAAAGGTCAGAGATGTAGATACAGGTTAAAAATGTAGGTACAGGTCAGAAGTCATAACTCTTCATTTTTTCCCACAGAACCATCCACTTCATCATGGACCATGGGCCATCCTGCTCTTCTGGTTCTCCTGGTTCTGGTTCTTATCGTCTCTGCTGGTGTTTTATACCATTTTAGGTTCTATTTCATGTCAGGTGAGTCTCTAAAACTACACTACCCATAATGCTGATGGTCAACATGAGTCTTCTTGTGGTTCTCTGACAGTCAGATTTGTTCCAGAAGCTGAGACAGAAATGTGAAGAGAAAGTTCAAGTTTTGTTCCAGAAGTCAGGAAAGCTCCTTCAGACTGAGTCCTTCACCAGTAAAGCAGCTCCACATCATGACTTTACCAAACAGAGTTGAAGCTTCACTGCATTTATCTCACACAGAGTCTCCATGTGGAGCAGCTGTTCTTCTTCTGTGGTGGTAAACAGCTGGATGCAGCAGCTTCATGTTCCTCCTGGAGCTGAGGTCAGTCGTGGTGGAGTTCAGCTTCAGATGGTTCAGATCTTCATGTTTCTGAGCTGATGTGTGTCAGATATGTGGAGGATCAGCCACCATCTGTTAAAGGAGTGGAGAGGTCTCAGCTCTCTGATGGTCTGTATTTATATAGCGCTTTTCTGTACCTGTACGATACCCAATCACATTCACCCATTCACACACTGAGCTCCAGAGGCCAAGGTTTGAACCGGCAACCCTCAGACTACAAGACGACCACTCTACCCAGTGAGCCACGCCGCCCCTGATTTTTATCTGCTCCACTCTCTCCTCACCCATCCATTCATCTGACTGTTTCCTCCTTGGCTTCTGACTTCTTCTTTGGTAGCTGCTCAAAATGTCCAGAAGAAAAAAACAGGTCTTCAATAGAAACCAGTTTCACTGGTTTCTGACAGACATGTGACGTACGTCAGGTGAGCTCAGGTCACCTGGTTGATCCACGTCCTCAAAGAAACTTCTTCTGTCTGAACACTGAGAGTCCTCCACCAGCATGAAACCCAGAGACCAGGATGAGAGACGGTCATGTGACCATCAGAGCTGCTGCTGCTGTCTGTACAGCTGATGCTGTTTGTTTCTCTCAGTCTATAAGGTGGAGGTGGAGTCAGGGGTGGAGTCTGTCCTGCTGCCCTGCAGAACCACAGTTCACCTGCCTGGAGACGCTAAAGTGGAGTGGACGGACGGTAACAGGACGGTCCATGTGTACCAGAACGGTTTTGACCAGCTTGAAGACCAGCACCAGGACTACAGAACCAGAACAGTGATGGAGAGAAACCCTCTACGATCTGGAGACCTCAGTCTGACTCTGAAACTCCCCACATATGGAGACAATAGGATCTTCACCTGCAGCGTCTACAGCAGGGAGGGAAACATCCTGATGAAGAAACAAGTTCTGCTCACAGTCAGAGGTCAGTGGTTTAAATCTGATGTTTGAGTATTTTTCTTCAAAATCAGGATTTATTTTATTAAAATGTTTTTTACTCTATGTCAACTTTAACGGTTCATAAAAGTAAAATTATCAACATATTACTGATTTTCTTCAGTTTTTTTCTATTTGCTAGTAGGTTAGCTTGACACTTAACATCACATAAAGAGCTCCTTATCTCCTCTAAAGAACCTAATTTAGCTTAAAAATTAGGCCAATGCGTCCAGCTTGAATCAACACTATAGGTGTTTAATGTCTTCGTATGCAGGGTAAATGTTTGTTTAAACATCTTTTGATATGCTTAAAACTGCTACTCTACGGCTGAAGACTGCTGCCGTGCTGAGAAGTGATGTGCAGATTCAATACCTCCAATTCCAGCTTTTTATGTTTTAGAATCTAATTTCCATGTTAAAATTTTGATATTTTGTTAATCTTGGATAAATATGTAGTTTATCACGGTCTGGAAAACAGTGGAAAATAACAATGTCAGGATCTTGTGTAATTTAAACCCAGTTGGTAGAAACTACTTTTTGGCATAAGGCACAACGTATTGGCGCGGCAGCCTGCATCTGACTAAAGGCGGATTTATGTTTGTGCAGCGTCTGAGTGCGGTGAGTGTGCCATCATCAGGAATGTCAGAGAGAATCATGTCCATTTCAGAGACAAACTCATCTATACTGCCACCTGGAGGCGGTAAATGACCAGAATGTATGCAGTGATGGTGTAGAAACCTTTACTGGTGATACTCAAGTGATGAGCAGGTAGCCATAGGACGGAGAGGTAAAGTTCCACTTTTTAGAAATAAGAATGCTTGTTCCACCTCCTCGTCCAGCTGAGCGAGGTGTTTGGGTAAATTCTGCATTGACAGAAAGGGCAGCTGGTGTAGCTGTGTTTTCTGGACAGATCCAGGTTTCAGTCAGGGCTAGGACCTGAATGTCTGAGAGATTTATTAATGAACTGATAAATTCTGTTTTGTTCACTGTGGACTGACAGTTTCAGAGACCGATGGTCTGGAGGATGTGGCCGACGTGCATGCCAATGGAAAGGACAGGTTTTACGGATTGTGGTGTCTCTGAGGGACACATCTTGGTTTGTACCATGTCTGACAGGGATGGGTTTGAAGCATATTGCGCATTGATTTGGTTGTGAGACTGTTTGAACTTATGCCTTTACTCGGTGGACTTGCGCAGGTAGACTCAGAGGTCTTTACCCTTAGTGGTCTTAACTCGACGTAGGCTGACACAATGGCTGACGCCTAACTGACGCCTCAGCGCACCATGTGTGGTAAAGTACCTGAAGCTGACACAGCTGATGTCACATTGATTTCAACCGGCCGAAACCGCCTCTATCTGCTTTGCCCTGAGCAGTACACAGTGGGTGTGACCCGCATCACGGCCTCACCTGGTTGTAGAGAGAAGGTGCTAACGACAGAGCCCCACACCAGCAATGTAAACAATAACCTGAAACCAAGACAGAAACTCAAGCAGTAAATTCTCCTAACTGTACCAACCCTGATTGAAATCAGTGCTTGATGTGCTGAAGTTAAACAAATTCTCTCGTTTATATGGGATTTTTCTTAAAATCACCACCACTGCTTACATCAGAAGACTTTGAAAAGACTTGCAAAAGACTTTAGAAAACTACCAGTTCACACCTGCTCACATCTAAAGACAAATGTTCAGCGTCTTCAGTCTTAGCCTAGTCTCAGACTGAGATTTTTCAAAAGACCGTGAATCACTATTTATAAGAGTACAACTAGATTCTTTTAGCATTTTTGTGATATGTTGGACAGCTGACATGGAACAGGGCTGATCTACCCACAGCAAAGCAAACAAAGGGAGAGTTTCCCTCCAAGATCAATAAGGAATTACACATCACTATTAAGTGTGCCTTTGCATCCTTTGCATTTCCTAACCCTCCACCAGGTGTTCCACCGACTCATCAGAATCTGGAGTTTCTGTTCTTCTCTCATTTGTATACTGTAACACTTAAATGATCCCCAGCAGACATTTACTTCTAATAACCATCCGCTCCTCTGCCTCGATGGTCCACCTATGATGATTCATCATCAGTCTTTTTTGTTCTTTTTGTTGTTGTTCTGACTGTCAGGATTCCTGTTTTTCATTTTGTCAGAGCTCATCTGTTGGTTGTTTGTGTTATGTCACGGCAACATTTGATATTGTTGCAGACCCAAGATTAGAGACAGACTGACATGAAACAGCCCAGATTACCAGATTAAGTCTAATGATCAAGATGGCGGGGGCACACTGTGACTCCAGGAAGATACCTAGATTTACTAAAGATGATGTGAGAGCTTCTTCCAGAGGAGCCGTTTGTACCAGCAGAGCTTCCATCTTTCCTCTCTGCCGTCGCTCAATGACTTGCTCTGTCACTAACTAGGTGTGTGTGAACCAGCGAGCAGGTGTGTGTGTTGCATCAGTGGAAGCAGAGAAACACTCGGAGCCAACAGGTGAGTCCACAGAGTCCAGAGAAGCTCTGAGAGAGGTCACATGATGGAAGCAGGAGGAACCCCAGCTGTTCTACTGGCTAAGTGCTGCTCATTAACAGAAGAAGCCACATCAGCAACCTGAGCTGCTCCTCATCACACTGATGTTTGTTCACACTGCATCCTGATTGGTCCACATCTAGCAACACCAACACACACTGATTATGGGATGTTGCTGCTCTGCTTCCATCTGGATTGTTCTTCCATGTTCAAAGACGTCTCAGAGCTCCTCTTTGGGAGAAGATTTAACTGGAATGAAAGTCCAGATTCAGACTGGAAGAACTTCTCCACCATCACTTCAACAGTCTTCATCCATTTACTCTGAAATGTGGCGTTTAGGTGGAGGACTCCAGAACATGAGGACACCTTCATCATGTGGCTTCATCATCACTGACTGATGACATCATGTGTTTAGTTTTCCAGGAAAAGTTCCAGAGAATTTTCTCTTTTTTCCCAGTGTGAGAGTTTCCATGAAGGCAAAGACAAATTTATTTGTACAGTACATTTCATGTACAAGACAATTCAAAGTGCTTTACATAAAACATTACAGCAGAATGCAGAAACCAATACAAGTGTATTAAAAAAAACAAAGATTAAAAGAACCAGATCCAGATCTGGACTCTAAATAAAAACTAGTTCCATGCAGCAGAGAACAGGTGGGTCTTTAACCTGGATCTAAATAAACTGAGTGTTTCAGCTGATCTGAGGCTTTCTGGGAGTTTGTTCCAGACATGTGGAGCATAGAAGCTGAATGCAGCTTCTCCATGTCTGGTTCTTACTCTGGGAACTGATAAGAAACTGGATCCAGATGACCTGAGGGTTCTGGTAGGTTCATACTGGGTCAAGAGGTCTCTGATGTATTTTGGTCCTAAACTTTCAGAGCTTTATAGACCAGCAGCAGAACTTTAAAGTCTATTCTCTGACCAACAGGCAGCCAGTGTAAAGACCTCAGAGCTGGACTGATGTGGTCCAACTTCTTGGTCTTAGTGAGGACTGGAGCAGCAGAGTTCTGAATCAACTGCAGGTGTCTGACTGATGTTTTGATAAATATCAGTCCGGCTTCCGACCTCATCACAGCCCTAAAACAGCTCTGGTCAAAGTGTTAAATGACATTAGGTTGAATACTGATTTTGGTCTAGTATCAGTCCTGGTTCAGGTCTAGTATCAGTCCTGGTTCTGTTGGATCTCAGTGCTGCGTTTGATACTGTAGATCACAGAATCCTGTTGCACAGGTTGGAAAACTGGGTTGGACTTTCTGGAGCAGTTCTTAACTGGTTCAGGTCCTATTTAGAAGGCCGGAGTTATTTTGTTACTATCGGCAGCTATGAATCCGAGCGAGTGGCCATGACTTGTGGAGTCCCCCAGGGGTCAGTCCTTGGACCTCTTCTGTTCAACTTGTATCTGCTCCCTTTGGGTCAAATATTACAGAACTATAGCATTAGTTATCAAAGTTATGCAGATGATACACAACTTTATGTGTCTCTGTCACCAGATGACTGCAGTCCAATACACTTAATGTGTCAGTGTCTGGAGCAAATAAACACCTGGATGATGCTGATGCTGTTTGTTTCTCTCAGTTCCACAGGTGGAGGTGAAGTCAGGGGCGGAGTCTGTCCTGCTGCCCTGCAGAACCACAGTTCACCTGCCTGGAGACGCTAAAGTGGAGTGGAAGGATGGTTACAGGACGGTCCATGTGTATCAGAACAGTTCTGACCAGCTTGAAAAACAGGACCAGGTCTACAGAACCAGAACAGTGATGGAGAGAAACCCTCTACAATCTGGAGACCTCAGTCTGACTCTGAAACTCCCCACATATGGAGACAATAGGACCTTCACCTGCAGAGTCTACAGCAGGGAGGAAATCATCCTGATGAAGAAACAAGTTCATCTCATAGTCAGAGGTCAGTGGTTTAAATCTGATGTTTGAGTATTTTTCCAATCAGCTGATCAGTTGTGATCAATACTGATCAGAGTGTGTTTAGAAGGTGGAAGTGAAATGTGTGTGTGTGAGAGTAAATGTGACTGAATGAGTCCAGCATTTAGCTGCTGGTTGTCATTGAACAGGAATGAAGTGAACCTGTTAACTCAGGATCAGGATGGAGGCCACGCCTCCACCTCTGATCACCTGCTGAGCCTCTTATACCTGCTCCACCCACTCACACTGTAACGAATTGCTGTAAAAAATATGGTAGAGTTTCACAGTGACTGGTTTTCATTAATACAGTATAATGCTGTGAACATAAATCCTTTCAAAGGACACCCAACGTTTTATTGGACGAATGGATGACGTGCAGAGTTGTACTGTAACTTTAAAAAATACAGTTGCATTATGGGATGTTTAATGGTTATCAGCAGAGCTGCCAAATTTTCAATAATCTTTGGTATATTTTTGGTTGCTACATACACGGCGGCAAGACATAACAATCACTTTGTCTCATTTTCTGCAGGTTTAAGCCTAAAATATTACATTTAGGAGTAACACCATGTAAAAAGTTTACAAATAGTTCATTAAAATAACCAACGGAAACTTCCAAATAAAACAGAAAACAACTCAGCAACAGAAGTCACACTAGGACAAAACACAGGGAGCTTCAAAGCAATAATAATTTTTCTAGAGGCCTTAATTAACAGCTGATCAAGGTAGTGAGGAAGTATGAAAATGGATTCAGCATGAAGGGGCGTGCTGAAGACACGAACACTGCTGCATGCTCAGACCTGCCCTGCCATGGACGAAGTTTCTCATTAAATTTGAAATAACCAGGTCAGTTGTTCATTGCACATGAAAACACAGGCACCCCCCTCAGTAATCCCCACCGCAGTGTGAAGTGGAAATGTGAGTGTGAGGGAATTTCTCCTCCACATCTCTGAGATCAAACGCTGCAGAAAGGATCTGATGCTGATGCTGAAGAAATGAGGCTGGAAAGCTGCTTCTCAGATGTGGTGTTGATGTGAAGCTGGAGTCTCTTCACTGATCCAGTTTCTCTTCTTCTCTGCAAACATGATGTTTGTGATGTGAAGAAGAAGAAAGAGCAGCTGCAGCTTTAAATCCACTCACTTCTTCATGGATCTGCTTCTGCAGCAGCTTCTTCACACTGGATCATCTGATCTTCACTCACTGTTTGATCCCACTTTCTGATCACTCATCAATAAGCTGATCAGCTGATTTTCTTCTTCTTTCAGTCTGGCGGGTGGAGGTGGAGGAGGGGGCGGAGTCTGTCCTGCTACCCTTTAGAACTACACCTGACCTGCCTGAAGACGCTGATGTGATGTGGTGGCGCTTGGAATCTGAACCAGTAATGAAGGTCCACATGTACCACAATGGTTCTGATAAAACTGGAGACCAAGACCAGGTCTACAGAACCAGAACTAAGATGCATCAAGATCTTCTGAAAACTGGAGACCTCAGTCTGACTCTGAAAAACCCGAAACTTGGAGACAGTGGACGGTACAGATGTGAAGTCAGGAGGAGACAAGATCTCATAAGATACAAAACAGTTCTGCTAACAGTCAAAGGTTTGTTAACATGTTTATTTGTTTTTTGTTTTTTTGTCTGTCTGACTGTGTTGTGTCTCCTCTGCAGGGAGAGTTTGGGTCCAGGATCAACCAGAGGACATCAGGAACAAAAGCAGATCCGATGATCCGACTCAGTTCGTGTGATGTGACATGTTGATCAGCTGCAGTGTTCTAGACTCCAGAACAAGCAGCTGTTTTGGACTGTGCTGTGAACTGTGACAGAGGTCTCACTCTGGAGGAAACTGGTGTTTACTTCAAGCATATATTTGGAATTAACACAACTGTCTTTAACAAAAAGTTTTTTTTCTTGTTTAGTTTTTTTTTTTAACTTTTCCTGTCCAGCATCATAGCAGCAAAATGATAATCTGGTTTCTGTATCGTGCTGAACAAATTTGCTCTGCCAAGGGGAGGCCTATGGGTAAGGCTCCTCTTGATAATGTGATTAATTTATTTATTTATTTACTTTGAATCACAGAATCTATGTAATCTTGCTGGACCTGACCGGAGGGGACAGAAAAAGATGGAAAATAGCAAAAAAAGAGCAAAAGGGAAAGAAGAAAGGAGACAAAAAGATCACAGACAGAAGGAAAACGACCCTTCAATCCACACCATCACCAGACAACAAACTGTTACACCTGTACATGAACACATCAGAAAATTTCCTACAACTTTTACAAAAGCAGAAACACACACACAGAAAAAAAAAAAAAAAAAAAAACAGGGCTGTCATTAAGAGTTTTTAAATAATAACCAAATCAAATCAAAAAGACATAACAGCGACCAGATACTAACTCACAGGAAAAATACAAACATTAAAAAAAAATAATTATTGCTTAGTATTAAAACCCACTAGACAACTCAGTGACTGTCAGCATGCAGAGCATGAGAAACAAGGAGTGATCAGTGATGAAGAGTGGTGAGTGAGATCATGCAAATGCGACCTCGCCTCCACGGAGGCCAGAGGCAGACCAGGGCCTGGGCCGGGCCCTCAGCAGCAGACCTGGAGCACCAACCCATGCTACCCCACCACAAAGACGACTCCAGCCCCACCCGAAGGGCGGCAGAGGAGAGCCCCAGCAAGAGCCCCCCACGGTCCCGGGGCACAGGCCCCAGTGGGCCAAGATCAGCAGCCGCCAGCCCCGCCAGGGACCGGCCACCCAGGGCAGCCCAAGCGAAGGGCCCAGGGCCCCAGGAGCCCAGAGGCGGCCGTCCCACCCCCCAAAGGCAGAAGGCCCGCAACATGCCTAGGAGGACCAGGCCCCCACAGACAGCCACCCGGCGTAGGGCAGCACACACCCCGATGTTCCAGCCGCACACCCCGGAAACCAGGGTGCTATCGGCCCCCTCCCCCCACTCCCCACCTGCACCCTATATAACCCCACGCTCACACTCTCCCTCTTTCTGCACCCACAATCACTCACCACCACACAATCACACCACACACAACCCACCCACCATGCCCCGTGGGGGACACCCAAGGCGGACCAGCGGACAGCGAGCCCCAAGCACCCCCGCTTAACCCCTTGACCCAACCCCCATAGAGCCAGCAGCCCACCAGCGCAGCCACCCCGGGACCCGGCCTTTAGTGGCATTAGGCACCCCTGCTCCCCAGGAGGCCCCCCAGGGCAAGACAGGCCAGGAGAGGCCGCCCCCCATGACTGGGCCATCCCGGGACTGCAGCCAGTGAGCCGCCACCCACCCCAGAAAGTTCCTACCCTCCCACATCCCTAACGGGGAATGAGAGGATGGGGACAAACAAACAGGCAGAATGGCCAGTGTGAACAGTCGTCCCCTCACAGATGACAATCTGTATGAGCCAAATAGTCCTGAACCACTGACTCCCAAACATCTCCTGACTATGAAACCTGTTGGAGCCTTGCCACCCCCTGCAAAATTCATCAGAGGACATGTATACACGTAAGAGGTGGCGTCCTGTTCAGTATCTGGCAGAGCAATTTTAGAGTGGCTGGAGAAGAAAATATTTCTCTAACATTGCCACCAGACAACGCTGGCATGCTCCAAAAAGAGACCTGAAGGTTGGTGACATCATCTTGGAAAGGTCAGAAGATCTGTCTCGCAATGAATGGAGAGTAGCTAAGGTTGTTGAGACAATTACTGATGTGGATGTACTGAACTTGAAATTCAGTCTCCATTTTCTAAAAGGGGAAACCCTCATTCAGTTCTCTGGAAAGTCACCACTGAATTCAGCAAACACAAACATAGTCTAAGTCTGGTGAGGTAAAGTGATCTTCATTTAGGTTTATAGATTGTAAGGGATGGCTGAGAGTTTATGAGTTGATCCACGTGGAATGGAGTGCCACACAGCGGGTAGTTCCTCTACAGAGCTGTAGAGGTCCTTCAGAAGTCTGCTCCTGATAAGAGTGGTTGAATAAACCTATAATCTGGATTCTGTGAAGAGGTTCACCGTCTAGAAGAAGGGATGCCCATCTATGGGCACAATGGATAACCAAGACTCCCAGCATCAACATCCTCCTGACTGTGAACATCCATGTTACAAATATGGAAGAAAAAAGAAAAACAAAGCTGCAGTTTTGAAACAGACGTTATTGACTGAACAGACCAGAGCCATGAAGTTTAGATTGTGTTTAGAAGTGCGATTTTAATGTTGGACGCTGTGTCCAAATTAACCTTTTGACTCACCGGCCAAGATGGCTGGTAGATGAAAAAATCCAGCAGCCAAATATATTTTTTACTGGCCAAATTATTAAATTATTGTACACACACATACCTCTACGCACATGTTATTTCTATAATACTATGTTGTGTTGTATCCAAACTGAAAGTGGAAGTCAAAGGAAACAAAGGAAACAAGAAAAATGGTTTTATTTGATGAAGTGTTAATGTCTAAATTCATTAACTAAAACATAATAAGATTCCTCCCTCTCTACTCTTGGTGCTTTTACACAGTCTGTGAAGTCTGGCCTCCTGCTCCTAACTGTCTTTGTGCCACAGCATTACAGCCTTGGTGTGATCATACTCCCTGATATTTGCTTTTTATTTTAATGCTTAAAAAAATAAACTTAACAAAAAATGATGGTAAATAAATTTAAAGCTTACTGATCTGATTCATGACAAATCAGTAATATTGAATATAAATAGCCTATCAATATGGATAAAAGCTGATTTATAATATAATAATAACTGATCAATACAATAATAATAAGTATCATTATTATTATAATGATAAGTTAATTGGTTGACAGCTGTCGTCACTCCTTACGCTGTATCCTGCTTTTCACACTGTGTCCTCCTCCTCAGACTGTATCCTCCTCCTTAGAGCCTCCTCATCCTCACACTGTATCCTCCTCCTCACAGCATCCTCCTCCTCACACTGTATCCTCCTCCTTAGAGCATCCTCAGTCTTAAACTATATCCTCCTCCTCACACTGTATTGTCCTTGTTACACTGTGATCTCCTCCTTACACTCTGATCTCTTCTTCACACTGTGTCCTCCTCCTTACAGCCTCCTCATCCTCACACTGTGTCCTCCTCCTCCTTACAGCCTCCTCATCCTCACACTGTGTCCTCCTCCTCCTTACAGCCTCCTCATCCTCACACTGTATCCTCCTCCTCACACTTTGTCCTCCTCCTTACAGCCTCCTCATCCTCACACTGTATCCTCCTCCTCACACTGTATCCTCCTCCTCACAGCATCCTCCTCCTCACACTGTATCCTCCTCTTCACACCATCCTCCTCCTCACACTGTATCCTCCTCTTCACAGCATCCTCCTCCTCTTCACAGCATCCTCCTCCTCACACTGTATCCTCCTCCTCACACTGTGTCCTCCTCCTCACACTGTGTCCTCCTCCTTACAGCATCCTCCTCCTCACACTGTATCCTCCTCCTCACAGCATCCTCCTCCTCACACTGTATCCTCCTCCTTACAGCGCCCACCTTCTCACACTGTATCCTCCTCCTTAGAGCATCCTCCTCCTCACACTGTATCCTCCTCCTCACACTGTGTCCTCCTCCTTAGAGCATCCTCCTCCTCACACTGTATCCTCCTTCTCACACTGTGTCCTCCTCCTTACAGCCTCCTCATCCTCACACTGTATCCTCCTCCTCACACTGTATCCTCCTCCTTACAGCATCCTCCTCCTCACACTGTATCCTCCTCCTCGCACTGTATCCTCCTCCTTACAGCATCCTCCTCCTCACACTGTATCCTCCTCCTTACAGAATCCTCCTCCTCACACTGTATCCTCCTTCTCACACTGTATCCTCCTCCTTACAGCCTCTTCATCCTCACACTGTATCCTCCTTCTCACACTGTATCCTCCTCCTTACAGCATCCTCCATCTCACACTGTGTCCTCCTCCTTACAGCCTTCTCATCCTCACACTGTATCCTCTTCCTCACAGCATCCTCCTCCTCACACTGTGTCCTCCTCCTTACAGCGTCCTCCTTCTCACACTATCCTCCTCCTTACAGCGTCCTCCTTCTCACACTGTATCCTCCTCCTCACAGCATCCTCCTCCTCACACTGTATCCTCCTCCTTACAGCATCCTCCATCTCACACTGTGTCCTCCTCCTTACAGCCTCCTCATCCTCACACTGTATCCTTCTCCTTACAGTATCCTCCTCCTCACACTGTGTCCTCCTCCTTACAGCGTCCTCCTTCTCACACTATCCTCCTCCTTACAGCGTCCTCCTTCTCACACTGTATCCTCCTCCTCACAGCATCCTCCTCTTCACACTGTATCCTCCTCCTTACAGCGTCCTCCTCCTCACACTGTATCCTCCTCCTTACAGCATCCTCCTCCTCACACTGTATCCTCCTCCTCACACTGCATCCTCCTCCTTAGAGCATCCTCCTCCTCACACTGTATCCTCCTCCTTACAGCATCCTCCTCAGACTGTGTCCTCCTCCTTACAGCGTTCTCCTTCTCACACTGTATCCTCCTCCTTACAGCGTCCTCCTCCTCACACTGTATCCTCCTCCTTATAGCATCCTAAACTCTCTGATGGACTGAGGTCCCAGAACAAACTTCTTGATAGCCTGCTGGACTTGGCCCACCAGCAACACTCAATGCATATTACCTCACTGAAGGCGGCTCTCCAGGACACGGCGCCTTTGGACCCAAACACCTCACCTCGACCTTTCTGCTCAACACCAAAAAGCCCACTCTGGTCCGAAGTTGTCTGCTGCAGGAAGAGGGCCTCAGACTATGGTGACCTTGTCATGCCAACATGCTTTGATGCCCCGTGGGCACCTGTGTCCAACAGGGGGTCAGCCGCCCCGTCGTCCAGCTGTGATCCGAAGGCCGCCTGAAGTGGGGACTCGGGGACGAGTTAAGCAACTGCTTGCGTCGATGCTTACACCAATGGAAAGTTCTGGCTCATGGAAAGGTCTTCCTCAGCAAAACGCTGGCAGCCCCTTAGAGATGCGGTAAGTGAACACACCGGAACCAACATTGCTTAGCCCGGGAACGTTCTTCCGTGGGGGTTACAACCACTTTGTTCTCCTCTGCCCCTGCTGTGGGGATCTCCACCAGGAGGACCGCCAGCTCCTCTTTCATGGCGCCTACAGCAGGAACCCTATGGCGAAGACTGCGTCCTCCTCTGCTGCGTGCGTCCCTTGCAGTGGGGATATCCACCGCGAGGACCGCTTGCCCCTCTCCCTTGGTCCCTGCAGCAAGAACCTCCAACCCAGAGACCACTTCCTCCTTTTCTGCTGTTGCTGCGGGGGCCTCCATGTCGCCTTTGGTTGCTGCCCAGAATGTGTCAGCATCAGACCCAGGTCAAATGGCCCAAATGCCTTAATCGTGGGATAATCTATGGTCAGGCATGTCCGAGTCAACAAGTGCCACAAATGCTGTTGTCCAGGTGCACTTTTTATTGACATTACTCACACCCACCCACACCCACTGACACCCCTCTGTTTCCACATTTATTGTCTATGCTGGTACAAAACGACATGAAATCACAGCAGTCAGAGATTCTTAAGAAACACTTCATCCACCTCATCCAGCATCAAACATTTAAACAAACACTGCATAATTTCCAGACCACTGCCCTCCCCCCGTTTTGGAGATGTCACATTCAGCCGCCTCCAGCAGCTTAAAGGTTTCTGCAACTCCATCAACATTCCACACATCAACAACTTCTCATCCTTTTATAATAGACCATACCTCTTTAAATCAGATGGCATTCATCCAAATCAAACAGGATCACACCTCTTTTCCATGAATATTGAACTCACACTCTGCTTCTGCATATTATTCTCAGACCGACATCACAGCCAGAACACATCCCCAGTCCAACCCGACCTTCCTCATTATCATATACCAGTACTCATAACCAACAGGCATTACAAGCACCGTCAGTCACATATCTCTATCATTCGATGTCTCCTTCCCATTCCCATAGCCCCTACACATTCTAGATCCATTATTCAACATAAGAACTCACATTTAACATTTAACATGGTGTTTTTAAATGTCCGTTGTCTCTTAGACAAATCTTTTATAATCTTATTTCAGGTAATAAAACTGACTGTCTCTTTTTAACCAAAACCAGGCTTGATGCTGATGCTCCAGTTATCCTGACTGAGGCTTCTCCCCCAGATTTTAATTTTTTATTTTCAATCAGGGGTGGAAAAAGAGGGGGTGGAACTGCATCATTTGAATATCGTGCTTTTGTTTTTAACAACCCACCTATTTTATGTGTAACTGTTTATAAACCACCTAGCCTCCCTACTGCTTTATACAAGTGTCTGACTTTTTAAATGTATTACCTCAAAATACAGTAAAACTTTAATAACTAGTGATTTTAACCTGCACCTTGACAACAGCTCTGACAACAGAGGACACACCCTGGACCTAACCTATGGTCTGTCCACTGATGTGTCCTCTGTTGTTGACCTGGCTGTGTCAGACTGCTACTGTTTCTTAACATTACCACTTTTAGCCAACAGGAGGCCTCAGTAGGAACTGTGAGGAAATTATATATTACTCCTGAAGTGACTGAAAATTTTATTGACATGTTAAACCAAATTCATGCTTAGATTTTACCTGCACCATGTAATTTTATTGTATGTCATTTTAACAAGAAATTAAAGTCAGTCATTGATGCTGCAGCTCCACTCAAAACTAAAATAATAAAATCCAAACCCACACCACCATAGATAAATGAACAAATAAAAGAGCTAAAAAATAAAAGAGCTAACTCTGCTACATCTAACTTTCTGCATGTCACCCCCCCCAGGAATGAGAGAATGTTATTAGCTAGTTGCTTATTCTCTGGTGGAGCCATAGCCAGCTTACTCTAACCTTTCTTGTCCCTCTTTGCTTTAACCCCATCCTTCCAAGAGAAAACTTCTGCCTCTGCATTTTTCTTTTGTCAGTATTCTAAGAAGGTACTGAAGGTTGGAGTCGGGCAGGGTCGAGTAGTCTGTAGCGCTAGAAGGCAGCCAAGGAAAAATGTCCCACAGACACACACACATACATACACGGATACATAGATACATACAAACATGCATACAAACATACATACATACATAAGTGTGTTTTTAATTTGTCGTCATGTCTTTTTTATTTGTTGTTGTGATTGGCACTTCAGAGCCACCGCACATAAATGGACTGCTTCACACTGCAAGTCTTAATGCTAAAATATGTTTTGTTTTATGTTTTTTTTAACCTGTCCTGTCTAGAGCATCATAGGAAGCAGAATGATGGTCTGGTCGCTGTATTGTGCCGAACAAATTTGTTTTGCCAAGGGGAGGCTTATGGGTATAAGGCTCCTCTTGATAATCTGATTCATTTATTTATTTACTTACCTTGAATCATGGAATCTATGGAATCTTGCTGGACCTGACCAGAGGGGACAGAAAAAGAAGGAAGACAGCAAAAAGAAGCAAAAGGTAAATAAGAAAGAAGAAAGAGGAGACATAAACACCACAGACAGAAGCAACAACCTTTCAGTCCACACTACCACCAGATAACAAACTGCTACACTTGTGCATAAACACACCAGAAAATTTCCTACAGCTTTTACAGAAAAAACAGAGCTGCTAGTCATTAAAGTTCCTAAATAATAACCAAATCAAGAAACATATCGCAAACAAATCACAACAACAATCAAAGTACCAGATACTCAATCACAGAGAAAAACAAAAGTATCTCTTAGTAAATAAACCCACTGGACACCTCAGTGACTTTGTCAGCATGCAGTGGATGAAGAATAAGGAGTGATCAGTGATGAGGAGTGGTGAGTAAGATCGTGCAAATGCGACCACGCCTCCATGGAGGCTGGAGGCAGCCCAGAGACCCGGGCTATCCGCTGCAAGCCTGGAGCACAAACCCAAGCCTCCCAGCATGAAGACTACACAGGTCCCACTCACAGGAGAACCCCGGCCAGAGCCCTCCATGGTCATCCGTTATCATATTAATTTCACCCAAGTCACCTAGTAGACACAGTGTGGGGTTTGCAGGAATAATTACATTTAAAACCACGTTGGCATGTCTTCACAAACCTGAAGCCAGAACGTGTGAACAGGTGTGCAGGACCACAAGGCATGGAGATAGTTGTCTGGTGTGTTTTCATTGCAGTGTGTGCAGATGTTTGATTGTGACAGACCCATCCTGAACATCCTTTGTCCTGTATAATGAGTTCTATGCAGAATTTTGAATTGTATTAGTTGCATATTTGAATTCTTAGACATTTTAAAGGTGTTTAAACATTTTTGTGACCATTTATCTTTATTAAAGTTACTGGAGAAGTCACCCTCCCATTTTGAAGTTGGAAGACAGATTGAGTCTTCCAGTTTAGATAATAGTCTATATGTTTTTAATAATAGCTTTGGGGCATTGAGATTCATGAATTCTGCCACCCTGATAGGTAGCTGTAAGTTTACCTCACACTCACACTTCAGTGATAAAAGAAAAAAGCTGTTTTTATCTAGATCATCAGTTTTATCAGAGTTTCTTTATCAGCGTTGGCTGTTTGACTTCAGTCGTCACATCTGCTGCTTTTAGGACAGAAACGATCACCATGGAGACGGTTGGTGAGATGATGGTGTTTGAATTCTGCATTCTGTTCTAGAACATGGTGGAGATGATTTAGAGCAACATATAAGGTGTGTCCCAGTTCACGGTCTGCACACTTTGGAGTGTGCTTAATGTTCGTGAAATGGGACTGCCTACCTAGCCAACACGTTAACACTGACCAGGTGATAATGTTACTGTCTGAGGAGCTGTTGTTTTCCAGCTGGTACACTCTTTATCAACCCCTTAAAAACCTGCAAATATCAAATGTTATGGAATGTTAACAACACCATTTAACAAACATGACTTTTATGTACTTGGTTTTGTCACGTTTTGTACTAAAGTGTAGTTTAAAAAATATGTGCTTAAATAAAAATAAATAAATAAGAAAGAGAGAGAGAGAGAGAGAGAGAGAGAGAGAGAGAGAGAGAGAGAGAGAGAGAGAGAGAGAGAGAGAGAGAGAGAGAGAGAGAGAGAGAGAGAGAGAGAGAGAGAGAGAGACCTACAACGTACTTTTCTGAGATTGGTTGCTGATTCGCCACCGTCTTGTGCGCAATGAATTCTGGGAGAAAAGAGACCGTGAAGGATGCATCACCAGCAGCCTTCGTTTGAGGCCAAACGAAGTGCAGGTTTGTAGGATGGTTTTGTGTGTGCAGACCCTGAATTGGGACACACCTCTGGAAGTAGATCATTTGCTGGCCATTGGACATCTGACAAGCACTGATTTAAATCAGGGCTGGTACAGTCAGTTAGGTGAGTTACTGCTTGAGTTTCTGTCTTGGTTTCGGTTATTGTTTACATTGTTAGTGTGGGGTCTTTAGCACCTTCTCTCTACAACCAGGTGCGACCGTGACGTGGGTCACACCCACTGTGTACTGCTCAGGGCAAAGCAGATAGAGGCGGTTTTACATAGGGTAAAGACCTGCGAGTCTACCTGTGTGAGTCCACCGAGCAAAGGCATGAACTTAAACCTGCTCATTACTAAATCCACACACAATGTGCTTCAAACCATCCCTGTCAGACATGGTTCAGATCAAGACATAAAATGATAATTTGTCACTAGTAAAAAGTTTATGTCTGGGCTAAGAGTGTGGAGTCACTGTGTCAAGTAAAACAAGCGAACCCTGAAGAAGGCGAGGACGAGTTGCTCGAATATGCTCCTATTCTATTGGCTGGAGGAGGTTTGACAGACAGCTCTTTCTGCAACCCAAGAGAGAGGAAAAAATATCCAAGAGCAAAAGTTTTGAGTGCCCAGAGAACGTGTCTGAGTGTGAGGGAAAGAGACTGAGTCTGAGCGCAGAGTTTTGAAAGCAAGAGGGAATTTCCTGAGTGTGAGAGCAGAGTTTTGAGAGAGAGCAAGATGATATTTTAGCGTGAAAACAAGAAATCTTGCTCTCAAAGCAAACAATTACGCTCTTGATTAAAGATAGAAAAATACCCCCATAACTAAGGACTTTGTGAACCTAAATTAAGAAGGTAAATCAATGCATAATATTAAATTCAATAAACATAAGATGGCAAGTCAAGTCGACTCACAGCTTTGAGCTGAAACAACTCAAGTTGTTCAGTTGAAAATACACTTAAAAAGTTGAGCCAACTTGTGAATATGAATATGTTTGAAGAGAAGTTTTGAGTTTGTCCAACTTATATTTCAACTTACATTTACCCTCTTGATGTAGGTTGACTGCTTGCAGCTTTGCAGCTGGTTGCCTTACTTTTTTAAGTTGGCTGAACTTCTCATTCTTTAGTTGTGAAGTCTGTAATTAAGAATCCAAATACCCCTTCAAAATAATCATTTATTCAGAGAAACTGAACAGTAGTTTACATGAAATGTTGCAAGTTAAAGTGGTAACACAAACATATGAAGATGTATATTTTTTAGTATTGTTAAAAACAAATGCCACCTTTTAAAAGAGAATAAAAAATAATCGAGTTTTGATTTGATTTCTTGTTACAAATAACAGCAATAATCAAACTAATGTCAAATTAAATAAATTACAGAAAACAAACTTGTTTCAATGGACTCTGTAAACGAGTAAAAAAAATAGTCAACTATTAAGTAAAAGAAAGGTGCATTATGGGATTGTTATCCCCCCCCCCCCCCCAAAAAAAAGACCCCCCAGGGTCTTTGGAAAAACAATACAGTATTTTCATAAGATGTAATAAATTGTGAAATAAAATTATATAATAATATATTAAACTGACATATTAAAAAGGAATTTCAAATTTAAAGTATTTCATCATTAAATGCTGTGATTTGTAAATGTTATTTCCAAAAGGACAATCAAATAACACAATTCCTAAATATGGTTAGAAATACCTTTTCTTTTCTTAGATTTAAATTCCCCAACATTTCTGTTTTCTTTTCTCCTCTGCATTTTCAAATCCTTTTTGCAATTACATTTCCTTGATGTTTTTCTCTCCATTTCTCTTTTGCGTGACTCGTTGGGGCCTTGAGCAGTGAAAACCAAGTTAAACCAATCACAGCTGCTCCCCTACGTTAAGCAGCTCTCTTATTGGTTAGACGCCACACTTGTGCCTCTGTGTTGCATCTCCGATTTGGTGAAGTAATTGCAAAAAGGATTTGAAAATGAAGAGGAGAAAAGAAAACAGAAATGGAAAAAGAAATCACAAATGTTTTATTTACAAAACACTTTGCAAATGGATGTTTTTAATTGTATGAATTAATTATTGAATTTTAAATTAGATTCAGCAATCTATATTTCTATTTCACTATTTATTGCTTCTTATGAAAATGCTGTGCTGCTTTTGCAAAGACCCTCCTGTTATCCCAGCTTGTACCTTTTTACGAAATATGAATATAACATTTTAAGAAAACAGCTGCCAACATCAACTTTGAATAAAGAAAAAGAGCATTTATCTCATCCTTTCATCAGCTTTCATCAATAACATTTTTTTATTATTGCATTTAGAGCAAACAAGTGTCAAACAATAACTCCAATGATGCTATCTCTGAATTGTATAACAACTTAGTAAAGTTTTTAAAAGTAAGCTAGTGAACAATCTGGTCAGCACTTAACATCTTTATGCACTTAAATCATTGGTATCATCAACACAGGCTACTTCAGCAAATTGTTCTTTAGGGCCTGAACCCTGGCTGAGCAGTGGGTACCCAGGTTCATGAACACCTTCTCAACTGCCTCAAAAGTGTACTTCAGCTCCTTAGGATAGTCCAAGTTCAGAGCATATGTGAGGCCAAAGGGAAGAGCAAATGCTGTAGGCAAGTCTCCGATGTCATCTATACGCACGTTGACAAGTGACGTCACGCCCACGTGCTCATTGACCCAGTTTCCAGTTGGAGGGCAAAAAGCCGGTGCCCTCCACTGTTAGAAGACGTGAAGTTCACAGCAAGTTACGCTAAATCTAAATCTCGCCTTGAAATATTATTAAATCAGTATGGTTAACACGTGTAGCGCTGTAGGCTGCACAAATAGACGAAAGGAGGACAGTCATGTCAAATTTAACAGGTTTCTAGCGGATGTAAAACGCCGAAAGCAGTGGATAACAGCCATGAGGAGAATGGACTGGATATGAATTCTTACTCTGCTTTGCATGTGCAGTGGGCAGACACTACGTGGCCTTTTAATTTTTCCAAGCAGATCCACACCTGATGCCTCCGTTTCTTGTCGGTTATCTTCTGCGATGGCATTACGGCACACTTTAAGAAACACACTACGGTCATGTGTTCATTGCTGTGGTACAATATCTGCCCCACATGTCCAGACACAAAGAAGTTATAGCCATCTAGTGACTTGTATGCCTTCATCGCCTCTGCTGTATAAATTCCTGGCGTGTTAATGAGGTAGTTGTAGATGTCGCCATACTGAACTGGCGGTCATTTCTGAGGACTGTCAACCCATAGATCGTCAGCTAATTTAAATGGGTCTGTAAGCTTTTCGCTAAATACAGTTAGCTTTGCACTGTACCTTTCGCGATCATCTGTACAAAGATGATCTAAACTAGTAATACCTAAATCTTTAGTTTTCATTATGTGAACAGATTTGGTCAAAATGACGATATACTTGTACACTACAATGTTTTGGTCATCACGAAAGCAGAGCTTTTTGCCCTCCAGCGTAGTGCGCATGCGCGGGATTACCGGACGTAAATAATAACATTCAACGTGCATATAACAATCTGCTCCTCAATAACCAAGCAATGCTTCTTGTAGTTGGAGCAGAGTTGACAGTTCCAACATAATCTTTGACAACTTCAGTGAGTATATCTAGTTTCAAGCCTTTAACCGACAATTCTTTCAGGTCAGTATCCTGCAGAGAAGAATAGGAATTTCAAAATATGCAAAATACAGTTTTATTAGACCAACACCTCCAAAAGCAAATAAATATGCACACTAACATACTGCTTACTTCCTATTTAAAAATGTTCAAATTTGTCAATGTGTGCTGTTTGGTATCATTATTCCAGTTGTTCAAAAGATTTAATCTGGATCAAAATGATCCACATTTGGGAATCCCATTTTTATCCAGGATCTGGTAATCTGTCTTACTCTTATGCTGGATTTTCAAAGCAACATTGGACTGGATCACCCTGATCCAGATTTCTGGTTTTCAAGATTATCAAATCCCGATTACCGGAACTTAAAACAGCGTGGGCCACCAGGTGTGTAAAGAACAGGTAGAAGAGCCAATATGGGGTCACTTTAAGTGTTTTTCATTTTGGGAATAAAAACAAAATAATAATAAACATCCACTTTTATTTATAATTTTATAGCTTCTCATCTGAGCCACAACAAATTAAATACAAATTCATTATCAACTACATTGGATATTTTAAAAACATCTTAAATAAAAAGTCTGCATGTCCCTCTCTGTGACGATGTTAGTTATGCACCGTGTGGAGGAACCGGACCGACCTCCAGCTTTCTGTCAGAATGAGGGACTGACTGGACATGTAGGAAGGGATGCAACTGTTAGAAATTATTTTTGACAGGTTCTTCTCTGATCATGCAGTGAATGGCAGGGAAATTGATTATTTTTTTTGTGTTTGTAATTGAAATTTCTTTGTTAGGCTTATTTCATGGGGACAAGATCATGTTATGTTTAAATTTTTTGCTTTACTGCGCTGAAAGGCTTAATAGGTCTACGTTATCTACATTATCACTGTAACTGGTGAACAAGTCAAGAGCAAAAAATAAGTATAAGCATATGTACAGAATTAAAAAAAATGTATTATTTTACAAAATTTTATGTTTTGCCACATTTTCTTCCTGAAATCCACCTTGAAATCCAACCCCCACTTGGGATCAGGATAGTCCTGTTTTCTTGGATAAAAGTAAATCCTGAAAAGTTTTGAACAACACAAACTGAAGCCTTTATCCAGATCATAACTGGAACTGAATTACATAATCCAATCCAATTTCAGAATCCTTCTTTCCTTGTTAAACACACCATTTTTTTAAGATTTGATCCAAAACAACAAACAAAATCTGATCAGATTAAGTTTGAACTGGCCCAGAGTGTGTTTTACACTCAACATGGACGACAGAAAGCACGAGGTCACAGATCCTCCAGCAGGATAGTTAACTAAACCACAGCTGAAAACAAAAAGAATGGATCAGAACTAAACATTGGGCTATTCTAAGGCGGCCTTCACTGAACCTGGACCGAAAATCTGTTAAACATCTGTGAAAGAAGCTGAAACAAGCAGTTTGGAGAAGAAGCCCTTAAAACTTGAGACAACTGGAACAGTTTGAGCATCGGGCCAAAGACGTCTCATTGTTTTTGTTGTATTTAATTTTTCTGTTGAAGCACAATTTCAAAGTAACGTCACCTTTTAATCAACTATTTTTCTTTTGAAGTTCAGTGGCCATTTTGGGTTTTCTGTCATGAACAGAAGGGGTACAAATGTTTTGTTGGCAAGTGTGGCATCTTTTCAGAGGCAGTCCTTTGACAGTATTAAAACCAGTAACAACATGATCAGGTTCTGTAACCATTATGATACTTTATGAAACCATATCTGCCGAAGCGGATGGTCCGACTCTCCACAGCCCAACGTTTATAACTGTAAACAAACGTCTTTAGGCACAGAAATGTAGGTGGATGTAAGCTGCTTCAACCGTGCTGCCGCAGCTCTTTGGAGCAGCAGGGAACGGGGAAAGTGCCTGCAACCTGCACCAGGCATGAACCAGATGGTAAGTATAATGAGAGGATTAATGTGATTTCATGTACAGCCTCGACTTGTATTTGGATGGTAACACGGGGGGACGACCCGGATCGTGACCAAGGACGGGACTGCAAGGGTCCTCTGGTAGACCAAACCAATTTCTAAAATAAGGTCTAGAGCTCCCTATCATGACATGCACAAGTTTGTTCAGGCTACTGATTGACAGAAACGAACAGTCATACAAAAATAATTTCTTTATTTACATTAAATTCATTAAAACATGACTTTGAGCAAATGGGAATTACTAACATAAAGAAATCACTGCAAACAAAAGAAAATAAAGAAAACCAAACAATTAGTAATCAACCTCAAACAAAATTAGTAAACTAAGTGCAAACTTAAACTTATCAAAAGAAAATCCCTCATCACTCAAACTCCTAAAAGTCTTTGCACAAATCCTCCACGCTAACCCATAAATGTGGAAGGAAAGCCAAATGAAACTAAATGCGCACATAAACCGCGGGGCAAGAACGACACGTCGCCCCTACGGCTCAAGCTTAGCCAGTTTGGACGATCTAACCAAAAGCGAGGTGTGGCGGGCAAGCACTGAAATGACAGAGCCTAGCGTCACGCTGAAGACGCTAAAGAACCTAAAGAACATAGCAGGGACTAAAGAACATAGAAGGAACTAAAGATCATAGCAGGGACTAAAGAATATAGCAGGGACTAAAGAATATAGCAGGGACTAAAGAACATAGCAGGGACTAAAGAACATAGCAGGGACTAAAGAACATAGCGGGGACTAAAGAACATAGCAGGGACTAAATAACATAGCGGGGACTAAAGAACATAGCAGGGACTAAATAACATAGCAGGGACTAAAGAACATAGCAGGGACTAAATAACATAGCGGGGACTAAAGAACATAGCAGGGACTAAAGAACATAGCAGGGACTAAAGAACATAGCAGGGACTAAAGAACATAGCAGGGACTAAAGAACATAGCGGGGACTAAAGAACATAGCGGGGACAGGGGCAATCTGTAACACCAAAGAACAGAATCAGCCATCCACCCTGTCCATCATTATACATGTTAGCATCTGCTGCGCATAACTCCTACCTGCACACAGCTCCCTTAAAGCACCCACACGAACACCCCTCAGCACAGCCTGGTGAGGAACAGGTAACGTCATCTTGATGTCAACGACCACACACACACAGCCTTCAACTGCCAATGTCATTTACCTTCACCAGCCAGACTGGGGGACATCCGCGACTCCAACGACACAGTTCTGCTTCAAACCCACACTGCCAGAACCCCGCAGCGACGCTCTCAAATGCTGCATACAGCCGAAAACAGAGCAGCAATGCGGCTACCCGCACCTGTTTATAATCCCCTTGATCAGCCAGAGCGGGCAACACGGAGGCGGAAACATGCCCCACCACGCCTTCACGGTTGCCCAAACCGTAGGAAAGATCAGCCTCCCTCACTACGCAGAACCACCTGGTTACAGGATTATAAACATATATAGTCCTTTTGCATAAAAGTTAGTGTGGCAAGACAGGTTGTCACCTCTCTTACTCACTGGAGTGTTCACCTTCCCTCCCCATTTGGCATGCAACAGGTGTGGCCTGTTGTGGTGATTGCTGGGTTGAGCAGGCAGCCCTTTTATATGAGAGCAGGTGCCTGCTCTTCAGCATGCCTTCACTCATTCGGCTGTGTGTCAGCGGTTGGTCTGGCTGGTTTTGCCTTGGACTCTACTCTGGATCGTAAGTGCCATCTCTTGCCTGAGTGATTGGGGTTTGTCGGTCTCTGGGTGTTACACCTGCTCAATCTCCCTGCAGTGTTGTGGTCTGCTGGCTGTGGCCGGGCTGGCCTGCGTCTCATGTTCAGCTTAAGTGAGCTGATTTTGTCTGCTCCCTGGATGGTATCATCTGGCTGTGTCTCCTTCCTCCCTGCATGAGGGGGAGCTTGTCACCTGGTAAGACTCCTAACTGTAACTTCCTGATCTACTTTGAACAACAAACTAACATACCTGTTCTTCTTTAGGCATAGAGGTTGACTGTGCGCTGCAGCGTGTCATCCCTTCCCGCAGTGCTCCTGGCTACACTGCTGTCTTGTCTAGATTCGGGGTTTGGCTCACCCTGGGTTTTATTAATCTTAATTGCTGCTTTTAAGAACTGCCAGTCCTGTGTCTTCTCACCCTGGAATCCAGCAATACGCCTGGCTCACCAGTTGTGGTTCCAGGGGGCGAACGTTAGGACCTCACCTACTCTGGTGACTAAGGGCAAGATTGAGCTCGTTGGTCCCACGGTACAGCCTGCTTCCTGGACTTTTGTGTGGCTTTATTTTTGTTTGTTTGCTGTGGTTTGGTTTGAATTGTGTTGTATTAATTTTTGTCCATTTTTCAGGTTGTTCGTTGTTTACCTCCCAGTTCTCCACCCCTTGGTACCAAGTGGTTGAATTCTTTTAATTTGTTTTAGTAGCTACTGTTAATAAACTAATTTTTAAGGTCAATCACATTCTGTTGTCCTGGTGCATCGGACCTGCGTGTCTTATTATTGGGGTGAAATTCCCCAGTTGGCGTTGTCGGTTTAGAATAGTTTTGATTTCCTTTCATCCCCCCTTTTCCCCGCTCGCCACATTAGTAATACCCTACTGTTAGACCATGCTGTATGTCAGTGGTCGAACGACACTAACGAAAACTAAAATATTTTTGTCAACTTACATTTTTCACCGGACGAAAACTAGACTAGACTTGTATAAAACACCCATTAATGAACAATAACTGGGACTAAATCAGAATGCTTTTTCGTGAACTAATAAAAACGAGACGGAAATGTAGTTAACTAAATAAAAACTGGAATAAAATGTATGGAAATTTTAGTTAACGAACAAAGACGAGACGAAAATTATATTATTATATCATATGATACGCCCCTCTTCAAACATGCAGCAGGTACACACACATGGACCAGTCAGGAGGTGGAGTCACGGTGTGTCATGGGTAGAGTGCCTCTAGAGAGAGAGAGGCGCCATCTCCGTTCACTGCAATGGTTCAGTTTTTTCACAGCAATGGCGGCGTATGGAGCCCCTCAAAAGTTCCCGGAAGTTAGCAAAAGCTAAGCGACGGTCAATGTATTTCAATGGAGCAGATTGTCGGAGCTACACTTCTTCAAGGTAAGATGTTTTAATAGTCATATTTCCATATCAGTTGTGCATCTAAATCAACTTGACAGGAGTAAATAAATATGTCGACGGATTGTCACCGTCTAGATTAATAAATTTAGAGATTATAAAGCGATAAAAGTTTATGCTAGCACACTGATAGCAACAGATGCCACAGGCTGATGAATGTAAATTCTGTTCGTCAATATAAATTGATCCAACGCCGTTGATAGCGAGGTTAATGTGTAGGGAGAGCGATTGTAGTTACATTTTTATTTAATTTTAATGTATTTATAAGGCTGTGGAATTATGGACAAAGATATGAAGATGAATACACAGTATTAGATAGCACAATACTCTTAGTATATATGTTTACAATCTTTGCAACTATAAAACCTGTTAAATGTAACAAACATGTTAACCTTAAGAACTTAACAAAATATACACAAAATAAGTGGCTGATTGTACTTGAGTGCATTTGCTGCACTAGACAGCACTCAGTGTGCAGGATGAGAGCAGAGAAGCAGAGAGATGCTTAAGGGAAGTATATCACTCTTCCCTCGTGCAGCATTGTCCTGAAGAACTTTCAGCAGTTCTGGGGTTGCCTGACGTTAACTGGGATACTGTTCTTCTTCACCTTCCTGGTTTGGCCACTTTTAAGTGTTGTTTCCTGTCTTTTTTTCTACATTCTGCAACCTCAACCATATAAATCTCCCTGTGATGTGTTCTCTGTGTTTAATTTAAAAATATTAAACTTCCCAATGATATGGTCTTTGAAAATGTGTAAATGCATTGTTTTAATATGATTACCTCACATATTTTTTTGTTTTTACAGTCCCTGATGGTGGTCAAATGTATCCTGCTGACTTTGGCCATCCATATTTTCCTTCTGTCCCTGTCTTTGGGGAAGCCATACATACGCACGCCTTTCTCTGAGCGATTGGAGCATCCCCATGCAGCACAGCATACCATGGTGAAGACTGGATTCAAGGATAGCAGAGAAAATAAATGGCTAGACATGCTGATCTAGTCGAGTTTTATTGTAAAGGAATTCTTTTAGGTATTAAATGCATTTGGAAAACAAAGTGTGTTTGTCTGATTTATTATGTATATGTAGGGAGTAAGTCTTGGGATAGTTAACAAATAGTGATAGAAAGCCATGTATTTTCCACGAATTGAAATCAATTCACACAAGTAGATACTAATAAGTAAGAATAGATAACCCATTTATATGAAATGAAATGGGATCTAAATTTTATTTATTGGATATATATTTCCTGTAAGAAGTTACAGAATCCAGTTTAAAACTGGACTGTAAGTCACTGACAGCCTGCTGCCATGGTTATGGCCCACAGCAGTCTCCTCCCTCTAGTCATGAACCATCAACAACACTGGTACAGGCTGGTTGTGATGAAACACCGCCAGCAGGTTTCAGTCAGGCCGCTCTGAGACGGGATCTTTCTCTGGACCCAGGAAACTCCTGCTTCCTGCAGCACAAACAGCTGATTTACAAGAAGTGAAATTCACACATGGAATATTCTACATCATGAGAATATAAAAGGTTTAAACTGGTGTGTTTTCATGGACCTTCTCCATCCTTTCATGTACCCGTCGAGCTGAAATCCAGTATAAGTAGTAAAGCAAGCAGAGCCTCTGTTAGAGGCGACTGTAGAACCTTTTAGATGCACAGCGTTCCATCTACACCTGCTACCAGAGAAACGGGAACGTGGAGCATCCCAGCTGATATTAGAGACCATGTCACATTCACTAAACTAGACTGGAGGAGGAGAGACGCTGTGGACGTGTCCTGTCCATCAGGATGATGAAGGAAAACACCTTCAGTCAGTTTATACTGAAATAAACAGGAGACATAAAAGAGAAAACACACCTGATCCTAACCTCTCTAACACACACACACACACACACACACACACACACACATACATGGTGTGATTTAACTAACTCACCGACCAGTTTCTTGTCAGTTGTGTATCTGAGCCTGTTGGGTTCACAAAATCTTACAAATCTCCACAATTAAAACAACCATGACGCTTCCAACACGTCTGGATTTATGGCTGTTTGAAGGAGCTTTAAAAAGAGCCGTTCAAAGGACTCCTTATTCTGTTCTATTTTATTTAATTTTATTCTATTTTGTTCTATTTATTTAGAATCCAATCAGGAGTAACTCTTTTTTTTATCAACGAAATAATCGCTGGTATTAATTACAAGATTAGGATCAGAATAGTTCCAAATGCTGGTTTAGGCTCCAGCTTCCCAGCGACCCGTAATGGACAGATAATGAATGTTTTACATCATTTTGGTCCAGACTTCATTTTAACCTTTATTTATAAAGTTCTCAATAAATAAATATGATGGAGGGAGGTGGGTCACATGGTCCTGAACCTTCACGTTGTTTCTGGAACATTTCAGGAGGAGTTAACACTTGTAAATAAAACTGCTTTTCTATGATCTGCATCACCGTGTGATTATTTATAACCAGGTTTCCACTTTAGAAATGAAACTGTTTACACATGGTGCTCCTGTCTCTTCACCTTTTATAGTCTTTTTATGTTTACCTGCAAAATCCTTTAACCTACGAGAGACTGGTTTTCACCGATCTAAGAGGAAAACCGTTTGTGGTCTACAAACACGTTTGTGACTGACTCTCAGATCGGTGAAGACCAAAATTTACTGCATCTGCAGTTCACACAGAGTTTGAACACAAAGGTCGACAGACGATGCTGAACTGGCTTCCAGTTCAGGACACGTTCTTCATACCCCGTCACCACCTGGGAGCTGTTAGCTTAGTCAGGTTTCACGTTGACCGACCACAGCAGGAGGGTAAAAAGGTCCTTTGATGTGATAACTGAACTCAGTCCCAGAGGGACACTTTCAGTAACAGTGTCCTTCTAAACAGTAAACAACAGCTGTGTCCCTCACAGAGTCTTCAATAGAAGATGTTGGTGAGGATCGATGTTTCATCGTCTCCATGATAGAGAACCATGCTGCAGACCTGATGATGATGATGATGATGATGATGATGAGACACAATCATTATTCACTGCTTCAAGTCAGAGCAGGTCAGGAGGAGGAGCCGAGTTCTTCTTCTCATGTCTTTTATAGAACCAGACACCAACAACCATCCCAATGATCCCAACGATCCCAACAGCTGACAGACCCACAACCAGTCCAAGATGTCCTTTATTCTGGTTCCTTCCATCCTTCTCTCCTCCATCCTTGTCTCCTCTATCCTGGTTCCTTCTATCCTGTGTTGTACCTGCAGGTGAGAAGCAGGTGTGAGTATCAGTATCAGGGAGGTGATGAATCATTTCCTCTTCAAACTGCTGTCACACATCATCTCCTGCACTCTGATCACTGCACTCAGACCAGCTGCTTTCTACAGAGTCTCATCAACAACATCTTTAGAAAACACAAACATCTGATCTGAGATGTTTCACTCTCACATCAACAACCAGGAAGCTGCTTCACCTCTGATCCACACACACAGAGACACACTCACCTGGAGGAGAAACTTCCAGATGGATGGACATGTTGTCCCCGTCTGTCTCTCTCTGGACTCTACATTCATATGTTCCTGTATCATTAATTGTCAGGTTCTTCAGAATCAGAGACACGTCTCCATCCTTCATCTGTCTGTCCTGAAGATCCACCCGGTTCTGGAAAGATGGATGCTGGTGGGAGTGATAACAACGTCCATCTCTGCAGAAAAGAACATCTTCTGGCTTCAGATCAGGTCTGATCCAGTGTACAGATGCGATGTCTCCATCATGTCCAGCTCTACATGGAAGAGAGACGTTATGTCCAGGTTCAGCTGTGATGTTTGTCTGTCCTGCAGGAGAGGAAACAACACAGATCAGAGAGGTTAAAGAGATCAGAGAGGAACTCTTCAACATGTCTGCTGTACAGGGACGTCCAATATGTCCTAAACAGAGACGTCTTCCCTCCATCTGGACATGAACTAACCTGCTGTAGGAGGAGGGGATTTTACAGGAGCTGCTGGAGGCCAGAACTGATACTAAAAACCAGCAGATCATCTTCATCCAGCAAATAACCAGCCATGCTCCCAGTTTATTGAATCCTCATCTAGATGTAGATTAAATAGAAGATGATAAAATCCCTCCATGTCTGACACCATTAAAGTTTCAGAGAAACACAACTAATCTTCATCCTCCTGCATCACCCACTACCTCATTTATAAAGCTGGTGTAGGTACAAAAACCAGCAAACAGCAATTATTGCCAACTTTTGGTATTTATGAAAACCAAACTTGACGGGAAATTGTTTCTACCTTCATGGAAACTCTGACCCACGTGTACGCACAAAATCTAGAGAAACTGAAAACGGTGACACCAACAGTCAGGAATAAAATCAAGGAAACGATGTGAAATGTGACATTTGTACACAACCTACTATTACCTTTTACACCACATGTTAGATATTAAAGCTGTTTACAGACATGAATAAAGACACATTCCATATTAATTTTCCTAAGAACCACTCTCGAGAAAAACAGGATTTCCAGGAAAAAGGGAGATGATATTAATAAGAAGCTCATTGTGAAACAAAACTTCATGTTATAAAACCCATCCAGATAAATAAGGAGCCAGTCTGCTGCCAGCATGTAGCATCAGTGTGGAAAGTAGCTTTGGTCCTTCGTTCCAGCAGAGCGGGACCAGACTGGAGGCTGGAGGTCTAGAAGTGATGTTACGCTAATGAAACACACAAGAGGAGGATTTCCTTTATTTATTTATTCTTACACAATGTTTTTATTGTTGTCTGAATTTCTGTCCAGATGGTCTTTATTTCCCACAACTCCTTGTCCACCTGGTTAAAAACGGTGTTTGTGTCCCTCTGCACCGCCCACCCAGCTGGAGTCCCGCCCACCCAGCTGGAGCACCGCCCACCCAGCTGGAGCACCCAGCAACTAGAAATTTTTTTATTTAATACTAAAAACTGCTGCCAATCTCAGATCTGTACATATTGATTTTATATGTTAAAATAAATTATTGAATTACTGGCATCAATTAGCAACAATTTACCACTGTGGGAGTTGAACTTTGATTTCCCACATGACAGACGGATGCTCTACTGACTGAGATATGCAGCTCCTTGTTCTGACGCCTCTGGTGTGTCTGTCCTTCTGACACTGTTATGACAGCATCTACCCCCTGCTGCCACTATTCTTCCTTTCTGACAGCAGTAATGTCTACGTCGTGCCCACTAGTTAAACATTTTTACGTTTGTCAACGTGGTCCGTCAGGACCTCTATCTCACCCCCCGAAAAATTCTACTCCTTCCCTCTTTTTCCCTCCTGACCCATCATGGAAATGATGTGATAAATATGTATTATAAAGCGTCTACCTGACCATTTATAGCCACCGTGTGGACGTGGGAAGACGTTCCCTCACGTGCTCCTGTTTTAATTCTGATTTATGAACAGAAACAGGTGTAGGATGTGCGTGTGTATGCTTTGATAAATCTGAAAGCAGAAATGCGCAGTGTTTCCTTTTTGCACCGCAGACGCTGCCTGTAGTTTACTTTGCTACAAACAGTTTGATAAATAAAGACCCTGAAGAGAACAGAAGAGTCCTGACCTGTGCAGAGTGCAGAACCACAGAACCACCAGCAGGTGGCAGCACATCACCTGAAACACTCAGTCACTGCAAACATGAAACATCTTCACCCTCATCTTCATCAGGTCAGAGAGGGTTAGTTAAACCTCCTCAGAGCTTCAGAAACTAGATCATCTTGAACATGTGACCACAGCTCTGAGAGAAACCACATCAGATAAAAAACCTCCATCACAGAGAGAACAGATCCAGCTCCACCTTCTCTGTCTACATGAGAAAGTCAAACCAGTCATATTAATACTAGTTTTAACCCTCTATGACACATATGTCTAACTCAAGGCCTGCAGGCTAAATGAATTATTTCTGGCCTCATGATCATATCTAATAACTATTTAATCTGGTCTGCTGACAGAGCTCACACACCACTATAATACTACATGTCCCACAATGCACTGCCAGCGCGTTGGAGCATCGATTAGCATTGCCAACTTAGCTTTTTGCTAAATTTAACAAGTTTTCAGACACCTCTAGAGACTTTTTTTCAAAAAAGTGACTAGCGACAAATCTAGCGACTTTTCTGGTATTATTGGAGACTTTTGGAGACTGACATGAATGAAGGTCGTTTATTCTTCAAGGAGCAGTGGATGTGTTAAAGAAGGTCCTGCTAAAAACAATACTTTGGTGTAAATATGTGACGGTGTGGACCATGAACCTCTAGTTTCCTCATTCTCAGATGAACAATGACCAGATTGTGACAAATAACAGTTTGTGTGTTTAAACAGCCTCATTCTCCACAGAGGTGACGTCCTCGAGTTGCTTCATTAATACTGTGTTTATTCTTAAGTCCATCCATAGAACCATCTGGTGGATCTTTCCCATCGTGCTTCTACACGTCCCGCCATCATAACAGAGAAACGGCCGAGTGTTTCGTGCTGCGCATGCTAAAAATTCAAACCCAATAATTACATAAACTGACATCTATAGACCATTACCTGGTCAAGACCAGGACAACATACTGTAAATGTCATCGTATCTTCTTTTTTTATTCTTGAAATGTGTTGAATCAACATTGTTAATTAGTTATGTTGAAATCAATTTAACTATAAAGCCCTTTTCATACAAAAGTAGCACAACATGCTTCACATAGTAAAAGGCTCACAAAACAATGTTTACAAATAAAAGACAATAAAACAGCAATTAAAAATCCACACCTCTTCCTCACCCACACACACACACACACACACACACACACAAACACCATCGCTTAACAGAATATAATCTGGCTGGACTACTGTGAGGAAACAATATCTCGAGGATCCGTCCACACCACGAGCCACCATGACCACAGAGGCTGCCACCACGGGGACAGTCCAGGTCCGGACAGGCCGGGGCCCACATGGACCCCTAGCCACCCCAACCACAACCATCGCCACGGCAACAATCCTGCAGACCAAGCAGGCAATGGTCCCAGCGTGGAGGGTCCTCATAAAGAATACACCGTTCATAGACCAGGACCGTAGTGGTGGAACGAGATCTCGTCAGGTTTTAGTCCTGACTTTAGGAACAACTAAAAGACCAAAACCAGTTGAGCTCAGGGTCCACAAGGGCTCATTATGTGTTGCTCATAATTTAAAAGCAGTTAAGATAAGTAAGAAGGCCCAAGACCACCAGTAAAATGACTAAAGTGACTTTCACACAGTTTCTCCGTGTTTTAATAGCAGAGCTAAAGCTTTACATTTAGCATCGCTGCTGCCTCGTGTCACAACTGGCTCTAAGAGGAAGCAGCAGAGTTCATCATCAGCTCACCTTCCCCGGCCGATCCAGAGGACAACTTAGAAAATATTAAAAGAAAGCAGAACACGTGTATTAATCCGAACATGACAACAACTGAATGTCTGTAAGATTACAACGAGGCTAAAACCATGTAGACACTAAGAAATGTCGGCTCTGACTGGTAAAATGACACGTGACATCCCTACTCTTCTCTTCGCCCTTTAAGACAGGGCTGTATCCTCTTAACCAACAGAGAAGCAACACCACCCCCGTTCGGCCTGAAGGTCTTTCTGTCCTGAACCCATCCTGAGAGTTTCCACAGCTCGCAGACAGAACGTGTTGAAGAAGCTGAGCTCACCTGTAGAAAGTTCAGGCTTGGAAATTATGCTGGAAGCATTTTCTGTCTCCTTCCACCCTTTTTATCAGAGCAGCCGACGTTTAAATGGAACTTTACAGGGTTTAGACATGAAGTAAAGCTATGAAGCAGAGAGCTGCTGAGAGGGAAAGAAGCTGGAAAATGAGGAAACTTGTATTTTCTTGTCGGCTGAAAAGGAGGAGGCGAGGAGGTGTCTGAGTTTCTATTGGCTGTGATTCACCAGAGATCAATCATCCTGCTTGGTTTACATTCCATCTAGACAAGGGCGTAGCTTTGTTTATAACATTGGTAGAGCGTAGAGGAGAACATCATGTAAACAGACTTTCCTGCAAGACTAAATGTTTTGTTGCATGATAAAGGTTTAAGTGGCTGTGGTGACCTGTCCAGAGTGTCCCCTGCCTCTCTCCTGCTAAATGCTGGCTAAGGCTCCAGCTTCCCCGCCACCCTCAATAGGACAAAGAGGTATAGATAATGGATCTAACATATCAATCCAGGATTATTTTACTGAATCATCTCTGTGATTTCATGAGATTAACATGTTGGTAGATATTTATTTTGGTCGTTTTGGTCCTCCCTATCAGAGGAGATCCATCATTATGGTAAAAGGAGAATTAGGATCAAACTGAAGCTGATTTATTAGTTTTTACACATTAGTCCACAAACACTTTTCCTATTAAATCAGTCCGTTCCTCACAGCTGATGGTTAACTCCTGGGATTATACTGGGACAGTGGTTAACACCAGCGATTATACTGGGACAGTGGTAAACTCCTGGGATTATACTGGGACAGTGGTGAACTCCTTGGATTATACTGGGACAGTGGTGAACTCCTGGGATTATACTGGGACAGTGGTGAACTCCTGGGATTATACTGGGACAGTGGTAAACTCCTTGGATTATACTGGTACAGTGGTGAACTCCCGGGATTATACTGGGACAGTGGTGAACTCCTGGGATTATACTGGGACAGTGGTGAACTCCTGGGATTATACTGGGACAGTGGTAAACTCCTTGGATTATACTGGGACAGTGGTGAACTCCTGGGATTATACTGGGACAGTGGTTAACTCCTGGGATTATACTGGGACAGTGGTGAACTCCTGGGATTATACTGGAACAGTGGTGAAGTCCTGGAATTATACTGGGACAGTGGTTAACTCCTGGGATTATACTGGAACAGTGGTGAAGTCCTGGAATTATACTGGGACAGTGGTTAACTCCTGGAATTATACTGGGACAGAGGTTAACTCCTGGGATTATACTGGGACAGAGGTTAACTCCTGGGATTATACTGGGACAGTTGTGAACTCCTGGGATTATTCTGGGACAGTGGTGAACTCCTGGGATTATACTGGGACAGTGGTGAACTCCTGGGATTATACTGGGACAGTGGTAAACTCCTTGGATTATACTGGGACAGTGGTTAACTCCCGGGATTATACTGGGACAGTGGTGAACTCCTGGGATTATACTGGGACAGTGGTAAACTCCCGGAATTATACTGGGACAGTGGTTAACTCCCGGGATTATACTGGGACAGTGGTAAACTCCCGGGATTATACTGGGACAGTGGTGAACTCCTGGGATTATACTGGGACAGTGGTAAACTCCTTGGATTATACTGGGACAGTGGTGAACTCCTGGGATTATACTGGGACAGTGGTTAACTCCTGGGATTATACTGAGACAGTGGTGAACTCCTGGGATTATACTGGGACAGTGGTAAACTCCCGGAATTATACTGGGACAGTGGTGAACTCCCGGGATTATACTGGGACAGTGGTGAACTCCTGGGATTATACTGGGACAGTGGTGAACTCCTTGGATTATACTGGGACAGTGGTTAACTGCTGGGATTATACTGGGACAGTTGTGAACTCCTGAGATTATTCTGGGACAGTGGTGAACTCCTGGGATTATACTGGTACAGTTGTGAACTCCTGGGATTATACTGGGACAGAGTTTAACTCCTGGGATTATACTGGGACAGAGGTGAACTGCTGGGATTATACTGGGACAGTGATTAACTCCAGGGATTACACTGGGACAGTGGTGAACTCCTTGGATTATACTGGGACAGTGGTGAACTGCTGGGATTATACTGGGACAGTTGTGAACTCCTGGGGTTATACTGGGACAGTGGTGAACTCCTGGGATTATACTGGGACAGTGGTGAACTCCTGGGATTACACTGGGACACTTGTTAACTCCCGTGATTATACTGGGACAGTGGTTAACTCCTGGGATTATACTGGGATAGAGGTTAACTCCTGGGATTATACTGGAACAGTGGTTAACTCCTGGGATTATACTGGGACAGTGGTTAACTTCTGGGATTATACTGGGACAGAGGTTAACTCCTGGGATTATTCTGGGACAGTGGTTAACTCCTGGGATTATACTGGTACAGTGGTGAACTCCTTGGATTATACTGGGACAGAGTTTAACTCCTGGGATTATTCTGGGACAGTGGTGAACTCCTGGGATTATACTGGGACAGAGGTTAACTCCTGGGAATATTCTGGGACAGAGGTGAACTCCTGGGATTATTCTGGGATAGATAGCTGCTTTTACAGGGCTGAAAATGAGCTCCTATCAAGCACAGAAAAAAGAGAACATTTTAAAAACAGATTGTGTTAAAAGGATTATTTGAGATCATAAGAAAACCATCCAAAGCAAGAACTGTAAATAATCCTTTTTGGATTTAATGTCTGGTGTCTAGAAGGAGGAAGAAATTCTTCTTGATTCAGACTGAGATGCAGCTACAATTTCCTCTGAGCTGCTGTAAATGTCTCCTGTCTCCTGTCTCCATGGACATGATCCAGTCTGAGTCCAGACTTGTTCCTGCTCTGCTCTGTCAGATGTGAGGACGTTTCTGTCTGGTTTGTAGTGTTTCTGCTGAGTGGAAGCAGCAGCAGAGGAAGAAGCTGCATGATGACCTGATCACAGGTTAAATTTCCCCACAGCAGCTTCACAGCTGGAAGAGCTGCAGAGTTTCTACAGAGACTCAGAGAAAGATTCATGCTGGTTTCTGACACACTGAAAGGAATAAGTTAAAGATGGAAACATGGAGCTCAGCCAGTGTTTGTTAAAAGGTTCATCAGGTCTGTTGTAAGTAAAACATGCCTGAGTCATGCAGGATTTCTCCTTCATTCACACCGTTTTATAAATTCTTCTACGTACGTGTTGTTGGGTTAGTTCTCCTTCACGTACGTGTAGGTGCCACAGTTCTCCTACGTTTCCACTCTTTATTTAGTCTGAGACACTTTTAGTTTGCTCTGTTTCTGAACTTATGCAGAAATCCAACTAAGTGTGTTCAGAGTTTAGATGTGAAATAAATCCATCCACAAACTAGAGGCTAATGCTGCTTATCAGGCTCAAATATTCATCGGTTTTAACATAGAAAGCTTCCATTTCATTCCCCATCCTTAATCCCCTTGTTGTCCCTCACTGGCTCAGTGTATCCTGCAGCCTATAGATATATAGCCTGTAGATGAGCAGGACAACCTTTCTATTAGAAAAGTAAATAAATAAATAGAGAAGTGTTGAGGAAAAATGAATTACAAGAGTCTGGATGCGTGAAGTTTTAAAAACTTTATTTCAGAAAAATAAACACTTGTACAAAGAGAGCATCACATCCGACCTGCAGGTGGTTTCAGGAGGCTCTGAAGAGCAAAGACAGGAAGCTGTTTTCTGTAGTCAGGATGGTCTGAATGACCAGATAAGACAGTCTGATTCTCTCTCATAACGATCTGTCTTATCCTGCAGATGTCTTCATACAACCCAGTGTCTCCTATAAAAAACCACACTGTCCCCAGTCCAGGGTCAGAGTCTCTAAACTCATCACTTACTCAGAAAAATACACAAGTATGTACTCAGAAAAAGATGAGACATAAAGATGGATAAAAATGGTTAAAGACTATAATGATTATAATGAAACATGTAATAAAGATTAATGAACAGTAAACAGATGAATAATAATGAAATTTCCCAGCTTCCCTTTCATTCTGGAGAAAATGCTGCTGGAACCTTTCAGACATGTTAATGACAGAATCTAGCAGAGGACAGTCCCAGTCCAGTCCTGGAGATCTACGATCCTGCAGCTTCTAGAAGCAGCTCTTCTCTAACACTCCTGAATAAAATGGCTGTTTCCTCATGTGCAGACAGTCAGCAGGACATGGTGCGTTTAAGTGCAGGTGGAAAGCAGGGTCATCTGGACTTTCTTCTCCAGCCATTTCAAAGTGGGAAAGATGCTTTCTATGGCAGAATAGTTCTACCTTCATCATAGAAAAGGAAACATGTAAAACTTGCAGTACTGTGGCTCTGGAGGACCAGAGCATCACTAGAGCAGTGCTTCTCAATCCTGGTCCTCGGGACCCCGTCCTGCAGGGTTTAGAGATTTTCATACTGATGAGCAGGTTCATTGATCAGACTCAGGTGTGCTGGAGTTGGAAACATATAAAACATGCAGGGTAGGGGGTCCCACACGCCAGGAGTGAGAAACTCTGCACTAGAGGTGATGGAGGGTCAGAGTTACTGGTTCTTCTCAGACTAAATGTGCTACACAGGCTCACCACTAGGGGGTGGTCTGTCACCTCCACTCAACCAGATGATTGGACTGATAGAGTCCCAGCTGAGTCTGGAGTCTCCGAACCACTTCCAGTTCATTACATCAGGTCGGAGATCAGATCCCTGAGGTCAAAGAACCAGACCCTCCAGGAACAGCTTAGTTTCTACTGCTGGTTCCTCTCTAAACAAGAACTTCTTCATCTTTTATTTATTTTACCGCTTTCTACTTTTGTGTCCTTGTGCTTTAAATGATTATGATCAGGTTTTACATCAGCATTTTAGTGGTCCTTCATCCTTTTTCTGGTCTTTTATCCCCACTTTTTATGCAGCTAGATTATCATTTTGGTATTTTTATTGGATCATTTGTTATTAAGATAAATGGAGGAAAGGGTGGATGAACAGATAATATAGAATGGTGGATGAATGGAAGGATGAGGGAAGGTCTGAGGGGGGTGATGAGTGGGTGAAGCAGGTGGAAAACTCTCCAGGTGATCAGAGGTGAGGTGGAGGTCTGATCCCTGCTGAGGTAACCAGGTTACCTTCATTAACTACCTGCTGTCTGGAGATGCTGCCGGTCTGTAAAATCCTGAAACCTTTCACCACAAACCTGCACTGAAGCTCCTGTTTCCAGCATCGCTGGTTTAAAAGCAGATTTAGACTTTGGTGGTTTAATAAAAACCTCAGAGAGCTTCATAGAAGATCTGAGCATCAGGTTAAAGATTCAGACACGTTATACTCTGCAGTTTCCAGCCACAGAGGGATGCTGCGGTTCTTCTACATCTGATTACCACAACCAGACCAGAACAACTCACATTTTCCATCTCACATCGTTAAACCCACAGTGGTACACAAAAGAAAAGTTTAAGTAAAGTTTGTTTATTTTACTGAGATTTCAGATGATGCTGCAGTGGCCAGAAATGAGAGCACATATTAAATATAAATAATGGAGGAATTAATGAGGACATTTAGTACATCTGGACAATGAAAAAAAAACAATCAATAAAGACATTCCTGTTTAAAAGTACATGTATGATGGGCTGATGGGCTGAGCGGACCAGTTAGAGACTGGCGACTGGTCGGACTGGTGGCGTTGCTTACTGAAGACCAGACGACGTGTGGTTCTGGTGGAAAGTCTGAAAACACAAAGTTTAAACAACATGAGAAAAACCTCCTACTGCCTCCTACTGATCACACACTCATTCACAAACATACAGGCACATTAATCCCAGTATAAACCAGTCTGTAGCAGCTGGAGCTTTAAATCCCAGTATAAACCAGTCTGTAGCTGCTGGAGCTGTTAATCCCAGTATAAACCAGTCTGTAGTATCTACAGCTTTTAATCCCAGTATAAACCAGTCTGTAGAATCTAGAGCTTTTAATCCCAGTATAAACCAGTCTGTAGCTGCTGGAGCTTTTAATCCCAGTATAAACCAGTCTGTAGCAGCTGGAGCTTTAAATCCCAGTATAAACCAGTCTGTAGCAGCTGGAGCTTTAAATCCCAGTATAAACCAGTCTGTAGCAATAGTAGTAGATTAGCTGTCATTAAGGGAGATCTCCGGGAAGAGATGGGATGAAGATGATGCCAGATTAACAGATGTTAGCTGGATTAGCAGTTGTTTCTGCCCATTATTTCTTGACTCGGGCATTATTGGGTTAAAACTGAGCCAGAGCTGCATGAAACCACAAGTTTTCACCACAAAGACCTTCCTGTTTTGTGTCTGTCTGACTGGATCACACCTCGCTCTCATGTCCTCATTTTATTTGGCTTTTCAGGTTCAGTCTGTTGCATCTTTGTTAACCTGAAAGTATTCATATGACAGACCATAATATCTTACAAGAGGATAAATTATCATAGCTGACAACAACACTTCATGTTAGTGGGTGTTGAAGACCATATTTCCCATCAACACTACTCAATGACGTATCATTCATCCACTGGCTACATGTTTGCTTTATTAAGTCAAATGAAACTTTATTTATAAAGCACTTTTCTGCATAAGAGCAGCACAAAGAGCTTTAGTCTTGGTGGTGTCGTTTACAAGCTGCTGCCTGAATGAAGTGCATTGAAATGAAGACAGAAATTTAAATGAAATCATGTTTAGAAGGAAAAACAGATGTGTTGGAGGAGGACAAAAACAGATGTGTTGGAGGAGGACAAAAACAGATGTGTTGGAGGAGGACAAAAACAGATGTGTTGGAGGAGAACACTGAAAACAACTGGGCTGGTTACAGTGTGCGGCACAGAGCCGTGCACAAATGTAAACACCGGACAAGAACCAATAACTTAAGGTCCATTTAGGCCCTACTTCAGGCATCCAATCCGGACCTCTTGGGCCCCAGTCCTGCAGGTTTTCCATGTTTCCCTGCTCCAACACACCTGACTCAAATGAATGAGGTTCTGTGCAGAATTTGATAGGTTGTTGGATCCATTTAATTTGAGTCAGGCACGTTGGAGAAGGTAAACAGTAAAAACCTGCAGGACACTGACCCAAGAAGCCCAGATGTGAAGATTCCTGCGCTAAAGATGGATACAGAGCATTTCATCCGTCTTCTGCGTCCTTTACGAGTGTAATTTGGTACGTTTCCAGAAAGCTTACAGATGCGTAGTCTAACATAGCAAACAGGCTACAAATTCTCCTCTAACACAGAGGAGATCCTTCAGAAATGCCACCAGCAGCAGTATCTCCTAAGGAAACTCAATTCCTTTGGAGTCAATGAAAACATCAGGCTAAATTTCTATTACTCTTTCATTTAAAGCATCACCACATTCTCCATAACCTGCTGGTTCCACTCCATCTGCCTACAAAACAGAAACCGCCTAGAGGACACAGCCAGAGTCTGCTTTAAGATCATTGGACAGTCGACAAGAACTCTCTCCTCCATCTATGAACAGCAAACGTTCAGGCTGTCCAACAGGATCATGCAGGACTCTGGTGTTTAAAATGGACGTACCTACTTAGATATGGAAAGGGAGCATCTTTTCCCAGTTCAGTCCTCTGCAGAGGTTTGATAAGGTATCCCAGTCTATATGGAGGTGCTGTTGACCAGTTTCATCCATGAACACATTCAATGAAAATTCAGATTATGAGACGTTCTGCAACACAACTGCCGATGTTTTCACCATTGCTGCACTGACATCACATTAACCACCATGTACTGTTCACTCTAGCACATTGTCTGCAACCTTCACTATCCAAAAAGCCATTTTTCCTTCAGCCAGCTAAATAAAACTCGTTTAGAGGAACAAATGTTACGAGACCTTCAGAAAAAAAGACAACTTATAACTTTTGATGAATTATTGATTATAGGAAATTGGTTATTTTCCAACCTAATGACGAGGGAAAGAAAGAAAGAAAGAAAATAAATAAATTATATATATATATATATATATATGTGTGTGTGTGTGTGTGTGTGTGTGTGTGTGTGTGTGTGCGTGCGTGTGTGTGTGATGGCTGTAGAGGTGGCTGAGCTCATTTGTCAGGAAATGGACTTTGGATTTCAATCCACTGACTTTTACACAGACAGTAGGATTGTCTTAGGATACATCTATAACACAACCTGGCGGTTCTATGTCTATGTAGACATAGAACAGAGTTTCACGGATCAGGAAATCGACTACACCCTCGCAGTGGCACCACATATCAACAGAACACAACCCAGCTGACATTGCTACAAGACCAATAACAGTGAGCCTTCTTCTGCAGACAAACTGGTTTGTTGGACCTCCGTTCCTCAGAAAAGCGCCTCGAAAACCATGTTCCTCTGTTTTGACACTGAGTCCATTCAACCTCATGAAACCAGAGCAAGATTCAAAGGTTCGCCTGAGGTTAACTCCTTCACAACCAAAATCACCAGCAAACCTCTCCACCAACACACTTTTCTCTTCTTGGAAACGACTAACACGAGCTATAGCAAGGCTAGTCATGGTGGCGAGAAACAAATCCAAAGCTGTTATGCAGAATCGTGAAAGGCCAGAAACACAAGCAAAGGTCCAGAGCGTCCAGAGCGTTTAACAGCTTGTGTTCAAGGATGAGTTGAAGGCACTGCAAAAGGGAGGGACGGTTTCTAAAGCTAGTCCTTTGTGGACACTGTCTCCCTTCATTCAACACGACGGGTTGTTGAGAGTTGGCGGCAGAATTTCTGCCACAGACTTTTCATATGACGAGAAACCCTCTGTCATACTTCCCAAGAAACATCATGTGTCAACATTGCTTGTAGAGCATTACCACCAAGAGGTTGCTCACCAAGGTCGACAACTCACTGAGGGCGCGCTTTGCTCTACTGGTGTGTGGATTCTGGGAGTGAGAAAAGTAATCTCTAGCCTGATTTATGGATGTTTCATTTGTCGTAAACTCAGAGGTACGCCAGTGGAGCAGAAAATGGCTGGCCTCCCCTCTGACAGACTCGTGGTGGAGCCTCCATTTACCAGGGTTGGTTTAGACGTTTTTGGGCCATGGAATGTCATCTCACGTCGTACCAGAAGAGGCACAGCAGAAACCAAATGTTGGGCAGTGATCTTCAGCTGTTTAGCATCACAGGTGGTACATATTGAAGTAATTAAATCAATGACTACTTCCAGTTTCATGAACTCGTTGAGTAGGTTCTTTACTGTTCGAGGGCCCCCCAAAGATCTTTGCTCTGATAGAGGGACTAACTTTATTGGAGCCTGCAGAGAGTTGGAGATCTGCACAGAAGATCCTGAGGTACAAGGTTATCTTGGCTCTGAGGGCTGCACATGGACTTTCAATTCACCACATTCTTCCCATATGGGAGGTTCATGGGAGAGAATGATTGGTTGCACACAGAATCTTGGATGGCTTGTTTCTCCAATCTGGACCTATACGTCTCACTCATGAAGTTCTGACGAACTTAATGGCAGAGGTTAAGGCTATTATAAACGCTTGTCCACTTGTTCCAGTAACTGCAGACCCAGAGTCACCTTCTGTTCTAACACCAACATGCTCCTCACACAAAAGGCAAGCAGTGCCTCAGCACCAGCAGTAGAGTTTGGCTTGAAAGACTGGTATAAAAAAAACAATGGCAACATGTCCAACATGAACATGAAAGTTGAGTATTTGTCACCTCTTCAACCAAGGAAAAAATGGACTACTGACAAATACAACGTTCAAGTTGGAGACATCGTATTGCTGAAAGATGATCTGGCCAAAAGGAATGAGTGGCCGGTGGGTATTGTTACCAAGTGCATACCAAGCAGGGATCAAAAGATTAGAAAAAGTGGAACTAAGAGTTGTGAAGCAAGGGACCCCACGTGTCTAATAATAAATAATAATAATGGATTAGATTTATATAGCGCTTTTCAAGGCACCCAAAGCGCTTTACATTGTGTGAATCCATTATTCATCCACTCCTCACTCATACCTGGTGATGGTAAGCTACGCGCGTAGCCACAGCTGCCCTGGGGCAAGCTGACGGAAACGTGGCTGCCAGTCTGCGCCTACGGCCTCTCCGACCATCACCGAACATTCATCCACACATTCATACACCAGCGATGCCAACACTGGAGGCAAGGAGGGTTAAGTGTCTTGCCCAAGGACACAACGACAGATGACTGCGGGAGCGGGAATCGAACCGCCGACCTTCCGATCATTGGACGACCTGCTCTACCGCCTACTTACGTCCTGTGTCACAGCTCATCCTGCTGCTCCCCAAACACTGTAATAAGGACAAATAAGTGAATTCACTGGTGTTATAAATAATTATACCAGGCGGGGAGTGGGATGGTTTCATTTAATATGTACGTGTGCATGACGTAGACATCTCAGTTACTGATGTTTAAGCACCCTCTTGTGGTGTCTGTAGGAATCAGGAAGTTCAAGCATTATAGGTAGTAGACAGTTTTCCAGCCTTCTTGATGTTTGGCTCACATATGCCTGTAAGTTGTTGTAAGTGTTTTGTTTCCTTAATAAGCGCATGTAAGGCGACTTTATGAGTTTTGTTATGAGTATTGTTATGATGTTTTTGTGGACTTGTGTGCTCATGTGGAATTGATTTCTATGTGAATTAGCGTTAGCATGCTAGCGACGTGTTAGCATACTAAGAGGCCAAGCAAATCGGTTTCCATTGAATTTAATGCAAGTTAGCATTCACGGTTAGCATTATGCTAACGTTCACGTGCGGTCTTTAGCGGTCTCTTTTCATGTGTTATGTTGTTTTGCATAGAACGGTTGACTAACCAGTAACTGTTGTTTAGATAATGAGTGGGATGAAACAATAATGTAATTCTCTGTTCCAATATATCAAGTGAAGACAGCTCGTCCTCTCCACCATGTCACAAAATCAGACCTCAAGCTCAAAGCTGAACAAAGACTGAGACAGACATGGAAGAGGAGACATTTGAGGTGAGATCACATCTTTCTGGCTAATCAAAGCTTTTTAGTAGGTCATCAACAAGCGTCCGGCACTCAAGGCAAGTTCCAAAGCTGAGGCTGCACAAGCACAAATCGCCTATGCAGAACAGGAAGCTGAAGCCATGGCGGAACAAGCTAAAATCAACACCAAACTACATATTCTGCAGGAGAAAATGGCAGCTGCTGCATCAGCTGAAGCTCATGAGTTCAAAGCGAAGCATCACAGTCCCATAAAAGCCTCATTGTTCCCCCTGCAGACAACAGAGTCCAAGACTACATAAAGAGTCAAGCAGACATCTTAGAAAACCATTCAGCATTTCACTCTGCAGCAGGCGATGCTCATACATCAGCCCTCTACACGAGAGAAAGTAAAAATGTTATCATATGCAACCTGAAAGAGAAGAAGACCAACATGCATATTATGTACAAAATCAGCAACAACCTCTCAGCCACAACCATTATTTGGGTCCCCTGAGACACATGTGTGACCCAAATCCACCTTTCCAACGTGACACATTCAAAACATCATCTAACCACCGTGAGACATCATCTTCGACGGACATTGTAAAATACCTCATGAGACGAGAGGCAGTGTCAGCCACTTTACAGAAATTTGATAACAACCCACAGATTATGGAAAGGTTCCTTTCTGAGTGTCACCAGAGACTTGTGCTTAACATACAAAGAAGAACTTGACCTCCTTATACGGTGTCTGGGACCACAGTCTTCAGAGCAGGCAAAGAGAATCAGCTCTGCACAGGTTCATGATGCTGCTGCAGCTCTCAGAATGGTGTGGAAGTGTCTTTAAGAGATGTTTGGAGCTCCTACAGTGATTGAACATGCACTCTTCAAAAGATGGAAGATTTTCCAAAGATATCCAACAGGGACAACAGTAAATTAAGAGAACTGTCAGATCTTTTGCTCGAAATGCAGTTAGCCAAGGCGGAAGGTTACTCGCCTGGACTCGCCTTCCTGGACACACCACGTGGAATTAATCTAATAGTAGAACAATTACCTTACAGACTACAAGAAAAGTGGATGTCATGGGCAACTAAATACAAAGTGGATCACAATGTCATGCTTCCACCATTTTCTGCCATCTCTTGCTTCATTCAAGAGCAAGCCATGATGAGGAATGACCCTTGTTTCTCCTTTCTGACAGCACAGAGAAGATGGAAAGACAAAAAAACAACAGAATACAAATCTCTGAGATTAAGACACAAGTCTGCTGTAAAAGGGTGATGATCCTGACAAAGGATGCCCCATTCATAACCTAAACCTCATCCCCTTTAAAAATGTTGCAGCTTTCGCAACAAGACTTTAGTCGTGAGAAAAACACATCTTAAAGAAAACAACATCTGCTTCAAATGTTGTGCCTCAACCAAACATTTAGCAAAAAACTGCACTGTAAAAATTACCTGCAACGAGTGTGGAAGTGACGGTCACATTTCTGCACTTCATCCAGGTCCTGCTCCCCATGACACAATATATATATATATATATATATATATATATACATATATATAAAACAGTAAAAAAGAAATAAAATATATCCCAGGCCAAAGCCTTACAGAGCCAGGGTTAAAGTATCATTTCAAATAGTTTGACTAACAGCTCCAGCTGTTCTATAATTAAGTTTTTAAATGTTTTCATCCACAATCTTCATTAATAGGAATTAATATGTGACAGTAATCCAGTGTATATATATATAGAGAGCGATATAGAGGATATAAAAGAGGATAGACAGACTTTCTGCTAAGGGATGTAGATATTTGTGGAAAATGATGTGAAAGAAAAGAAAAAAGAAGTCCATGGTTTCCAACCTAATTACAAGAAAGATAGATTTAAAGAAAATATTTTAGCCACGTATTTAGAGACATTGTGGAAGGTCCAGAGAGACACTTGCAGCTCCAGAGTTGTAGGTTGGAAACCCCTGATGTTTGTAAACCAAAACTTACTGCATTTTCTTTTTGTAGGTGTAGGCCTTGTTTTAAAGGAAAGAGACATTTTGCACGTAATGCTGCAATTAATCGCGATTAAAATTTTTAATTGTTGCCCAGCAGAAATATATATATATATATATTGTGTGTGTGTGTGTGTGTGTGTGTGTGTGTGTGTGTGTGTGTGTGTCTGTGTGTGTAAATATATAAAAAAGCCTTAACAGGATTTGAAGTTCCTCTTGGAGCATCTCCGACCCTGATGTGTTTTTACAGATAACCTCCAGGAAGGAGAGACTGAAACATGATGAAGATGAAGAGGAGGAGTTGTACCTATGTTCTGTTGCTTCTGATCTTTACTTGTCCATAAGTGACGTCTCCTGTCCTCACGTCAGAGTAGACAGCAGCTGCTTCTCTCCCTGCAGCATGAAACACCTCTAGTATGTTAGAAACAGACATAAAGTCTTTCTCTTCATCTTATTTACAATTAGGTCAATCAGAAGTTCAGAAACAGCAGCTTTCATTGTCTTTTTTCTTCTTCTGTTAACAAGAAGCTTAATATAACTGGTGGTTTTTCATGTGAAAACAGGAAAACATGACCAAGTTCCTCAGTTCTGTTTACGCACATTTTCTATATAAATGGATCAACAAGTGGTTTTAGTCTCTATTTAAAGCCGACCACACAGAGGTGTTAATTCTGACCAGCTGCACCAGCAGGAAGGTGTTACTCTGCTTCACACGCACCATTAAAATTATCAAAGCTCAGTTAGAGAGGCTGAAACCAGTAAAACCTTTACCCTAGATCTATATTTTATATCAAACTTTAATGGTTTTCTATTAATTAAAACATCATGTTCTGGCTCCTTGAGGCCTTTTCTCTGCATCCAGTTGTGACTGGTTTACTGTTCAGAGTTAAACTGGATTCTGAATCCTGATGTGATGAAGAGGAGAGGAAGAGGAGCAGCTGTACCTCTCTGAGCTGATCTGTCTTTACTGTCTCTGATGACTATTGGTCCATAAGTGACGTCTCCTGTCCTCACGTCAGAGTAGACAGCAGCTGGTTGTGTCTCTGCAGAATGAAAGACATGAATGTGATGACAGCAGGTAGATCAGCTGATCTCAGAGCAGCTCATACAGATGCTGCAGGAACATCTGGACAGGAAGCATTTACAGCATGATGATGATGATGTTTCATTAAACAGTGAACTATAAACTGCTTCAGCAGACTTTAATCTTAGTGTAGAAACTTCTTTCCACTAACAGTCGTGCAGAGAAACATGTGGCCACATCCAGCTGACATGTTTTCATCAGAAACAGGAAGCTGGACGACCACAGAGCTGTTAGAGTCCGTTACAGAACAACCACAGGATGAAAACACTCAGTACAAAACCCACCTTCATCTACCAACACACACCAGCTACTGTGGAAACTTTTAAAGTGACAACAATGATTGTTATCAACACAATTCAGAGAAATGAAACGTAAACCACGTGTTTAATAACAGATGAAGAACGATGGAAATATTAAACTGGACTGTGTGATGTAACAACCATCTTTAACCAGAGAAAAGCCAGAAAACATCTAAAGATGAAAATCCTACAACTCCCAGAATGCTTTGTGATCTGTTACTTCTGTCCTCACTGCTGCAAGTATTGATCCTGTCTGCTGAAACCAGAGTTCACATGCTGCAGTTCTAAGTAAATCCTGGATCTGAACACACTCCACTGAAACAAAAAGAGGATCTGAGACCAGACAGGTTACAGGAAGTAGAATTTTCCTCATGTGTGTCTGTCTGGACTTTAAAACATGTCAGGATCTAAACTTCATGATGGAGGAAACCTGCCGTGGTCGCCTGTCCAGACCTCACTGCCTTTGCAGGACAGCTGTCCAGAGTCGGTCCTTGAGGGCCGTTGTCCTGCAGCTTTTAGCACATGACAACAAGCTGGAGGAGATACGTTTAATTTGAATCAGGTGTGTTGGAGCGGGAAACATCTAAAGCCTGCAGGACTGGAGCTGGACATCCATGAACAAGAGTGACCAGATGAGAGTTGGTGGAAAAGCCTGGTGGTAGTTTGGTAATGAGCTTTATTCACCGTTAATAAGATTGTAGGATTTACTTCACTTTACTGAAATATACATAAAATAACCTTTATTATTTCTTTCTCTCTCTTTTTATCTTAGGAAAGAAACCAAGTGTAGAACTAAATGTGTGAGGAAAACAATGCTGTGGTCTTCAGTCCACTGTCAGTGGGGTCTGCCTCCAACCAGTGGGAAATATCCAACATCCATCCAGTCCTCCAAAAGACCCTCCTAAAGGAGCTGAAAGACTACAGACCAGTGGCCCCGGCCTCGGTGGTCTGTATGGACCGGGTGGTGTGTGACTTCCTGTCCAACATTCTGTCTCACGTCCCCTTCAGTTAGCATATGAGGCTAAACGGTGTAGAAGATGCGAGTTTCACACTTTTAGACATGGTCACCAAACAACTGGACGCAGCACACACACAAACACACACACACACACACACACACACACACACACACACACACACACACACACACACACACACACACACACACACACACACAAACATGGTTTTTATTTGTTGACTTTTCTTCTGATTTTAACTCTGTACACTCAGATAAAACATCTTTTACCAGCTGTCTGTCAGTTCAGACTTTTACCTCCACCTGCTGAGGAAACAGGACATGTTTCACTCTGATCTGCTCCTCACTCCTGAATCCATTCATACCTTCAGTATTTCAAGCATTAGCTTCCTCTCCATCAAACACCAAACCAAACTCTGCTGGACAGTCAGTCAGACCAGCTACGTTACCGGGTAACTACCACTGTCTAAACTGTAACTCTGCTCTCAGAGGATCCATCGTTCCCTCCTTCTCTCCTTCCAGCTGCTGCCATCAGATGCTAAAGTTCCCCTGACAATGTGTTGTATGGGTGTGTTTAAAGACAAACTCCTGTCACACACCTGGGACAGAAAATAAAGTTAATAAAATCTCTTCTAGTGTCCCATTCACACCAAAGATAGTTGGTCTCTGGTTCAGACTGAAATATCTGCTGCACTGACACAGAGCTCCATAGAGTCTCCAGGAAGTCTGGATTTACTCCTGGCTCTGGACAATACCAGACCTGTACACCTGACCACATGAGTGTTCATGAGTCCCTAAGAGTTAAGAGATGCTGGGCTTCACAAAGACACCATATCAAATAAAATGTTACCTTTGCTGCATCTGATTGGCTGTTGGTGATATGTTGAGGTCACTGTATGTGATGTCATCATCTCCAGCAGCTGGAAGGAAGCAGAATGAGAGCAGAATGTGTCTGATAGACGTTTTAACTCGTTTTAACATTAAATCATTGATAAAGTTCTACGTGAACTTCTGAAAGATGGAGTCTGAAAGTTTTATATCCAGATGTTTGTCTCACCTTCAGGTTTCCTGTCAACACGTCGTCTACACAGCAGAACCAGTAACACCAGCAGAACCAGTAACACCAGCAGAACCAGTAACACCAGCAGAACCACAACACCAACACATATCCACACATAGAGGGGAGGAGGAGAGGTAGATGATGGAGAAGGAGTGGAACCTGGTAGAGATGTAGATGATGGAGGAATGGATACTGGTGGAGATGTGGTGGTGGGTTTTCCTGAGAGGAGACACAGATAATAAGGTCATTACTGGGATGTTCTGGATCAAACCATGAAATGAGAGTGAAGCTCCTCACCTGTGACAGAGATCCAGCTGGGTGGAGACTCTCCATGACTGCTGATGCTACACCTGTAGAGACCTTCATCAGACCTGGTAACATGGTGGAGGGTCATGTTACCTGTAGACTCAGTCCTGATGAGGGAGCCATCTTTATAGAAAGCAGCTGGGAGGTTGGAGGGAGGCTTTGATTGACAGCTCAGAGTGAGGTCATCTCCCTCCATCACAGGGAGGACAGGACTCTGCAGGATCACTGATCCACCTCAACACAGAGACAAACTACAGCATTTCATCCATTTCCACACAGCTTCATCACCACTAACTCCACAGTCTGATCTTACCAGTGACAGTGAGGGTGATGCTGTTACTGGTTGCTCCCTCTCTGGACTCACACCAGTAAACTCCAGTTTCCCATGTTAACATGTAGCTGATGTTACAGGAAGAACCTGATGAATTTGATGCTTTTCCCCACCCAGATCCACACTGAGTCCTGGTATTCTTGGTCGTGTTTCTCCTCACCGTCCATCCAGCAGAGCTGTCGTCCTCCTCACAGATCAGAGACACAGAGTCTCCTTTAAAAACCTGAGATCTGCTGGGACTGATGGTCAGACGAGCTGTGGGATGAAACGACACATTCATCATAATTTTTTGTTGTTACCTGAGTTTCAGAGTCAGACAATAAAATCATCATATAACACAAAATATAAACCCAAAACATTTTTGTGTTAATTTTTCTGTCAATATATTGACAGATAAAAATGAGAAAAAAGATAATATAGATAATAATGAAAAGAGGACAAACCATTTGTTGGACTGCACAGCAGTGAAGTTATAACTATAGAAAGAAAAATCAGGTTAGTTTAAAATCGAAAAATAGTTCTTAACAAAATTCTAACAAATGCTCAGATACAGCTCGTGTGGATGAGTTCGATATGATAAAAAATTATATTTATACCATATCCCACCATAATGGTGTCATACACCACAGCTTGCCATACACAAGCTGTGATGTTGTGTAATATGTAATTAAAATAAAATTACCACTTTTCCATATTTCATCATCCTAGATTTTATTTCCAGTAGAAGTTCATTTTGAAGTAGAAGTTGTCAGTTAATTGGCAACAGGTCAGCAACATGACTGGGTATCAAAGGAGCATTTCAGAGAGGCAGAGTCTCTCAGATGGAAAGATGGACAGAGCTTCACCAAAATGAGACAAACTGTGGAACCATTTTAGAAAAATGTTCCTCAGACTGAAGATCCACCATCTACAGTGTGGAATATCATCATAGAATCAGGAGGCATCTCTGTGTGCATGGGAGAAGGTTGGATGCTGGTGATCTTCCGCATTAAAAGCAGACAGTAGGTGAGACGCTGCAGGTAAGTGACGCTAATGCTGTAGGTACCGTAGATTCAGTGAGACGGCAGCCTGACAGATTTTATAGATCGTTGTTACGACAGAATCGTCATGGGGAAACCAAGCAACACCTCCACCTCATCCAAGTCCAAGAGACAGCGAAATGAGGATTCACCTGGAGCTGTTTCACCACCGGGGAACGACTCAACAGATGTTCTGATCTCCATAGATAAGAAACTCAGTAGTTTTGATGCGCGTTTGAGCCTGGTAGAAATTCTCCACAAAGAGTTCCAGGCGCTACGTGAATCACTAGAATTCAGCCAGAAGCAGGTGGAAAGTCTGGCTGCAGAAAATGCCGGTCTCAGAGAGACGGTAAAATCCCTCACCGAGGGCTTGACCCGTCTCTCGGAAGAAAATAAGAAGATGAAGGAAACGGTGATCGATCTGCAGGCGCGGAGCATGAGAGAGAACCTGGTGTTTGCAGGGATTCCAGAGCAGACGGAGGAGGACCCCGAGACCACGGTGAAAAACTTCATCAAAACCCACCTGAAGCTCCCGGAGGAAACGGTGAAAAACATCTCCTTTCACAGAGTCCATCGGCTCGGCGGGAGGAAACCCGGGTCCAGCAGACCAAGACCCATCGTAGCGAAGTTCGTCAGCTTCAAACAGAAGGAGCAGGTGAAGAACCAGGGCCGCGAACTGAAGGGGACCAACTTCGGAGTAAACGACCAATATCCGAGAGAGATTCTGGACCGACGGAGAGTCCTGTTTCCCATCAGAAGGAAATCTATGGCTAATGGCGCTCGCGCTGTCATCGCAGTGGATAAATTATTTATTAATGGACAACTGTACCGCGACCCGGACATCACTCCGTGGCTCTACTGACTTGGTATGTGCTTTAATTTTACTGTTTTCTCACTAGATCATGTTATATCCATAAAACTGCCATAAAAGATAATTTAGTTAACAGTAAATCCACTTCCCGTCTCCACTACACTGTTCTCAGCACAGATGAGTTTTTTAAATTACTTTTTTTCTTTGGCACTGTCGCTCTTTTCACTCTTTACACTTCTTCTCTCCGACCCTTTAACGGTTACCGGTAACACTTGTCATTATATTATATACATCAGCACTTTTCATGATTCACAGGAACACACACAGAACAGCACAAGCGCACATACATCCCTGTCACAACCAGCTGGCAGATACACATGCACACGGAGAAGCAGTGGGATGCACGCACACACGCTTCAGTAATATGCATATAGCCTCATTTCTGTGGTTTGTTCATGAATGAACTCACATTTGTCACTTGGAATGTGCATGGAGCTGGCACAGGGGAAAAGAGGTTAAAAATTTTTAATCGTTTGCAAGAAATGAAAGCAGATATAATATTACTCCAAGAGACTCATTTATCAAACTCAACAATAGATCTTCTCTCAACAACCCAGTTTCCACACGTGTATTCAGCTTGTTATAATTCTAGGCAGAGAGGAGCAGCAACTCTTATTAATAGAAGGTTAAATTTTGACATAGATAATACAATCATAGATCCAGAAGGCAGATTTATAATAGTTACATTATCTATTAAAAATGTTAAGTTATGTATTGCAAATATATATGGTCCAAATGTTGATGATCCGTCCTTCTTTCACTCCCTCTTCGCCTCACTCTATGGTCACTCAGATAACACACTAATTGTAGGAGGTGATTTTAACATTATACTGGATAAACAAAGTACCACAGGAGCTCATCGAGTCTGGAAATCCTCAGAAACTGTAAAACAGTACATGAAGGATTTTGATCTCTGTGTTGCTTGGCACTCCCACCATCCCACACTAAGAGAATACACCTTCTTCTCTTCAGTCCACCATTCCTATTCTAGATTAGATTATTTCTTAACTAGCAGCTCGCTGATGAATGACATGTCAGAAATCAGAATCCATCCTATTAGCATTAGTGATCACGCACCAGTATCATTCACTCTGAGAAGTAAGAGCAATAAACCAGCTACTAGAAACTAGAGATTTAATACGTCATTACTTAAAGATCCTGAGTTTATCAGCTACTTTAAAAGAGAATGGTCCTTATATCTGGAAAATAACGACTTGCCAGAAACTTCAGCGTGTGTTCTTTGGGAAGCAGGAAAAGCAGTAATGAGAGGGAAAATTATTTCCTTCTCTTCTCATAAGAAAAAGAAGGAAACTTTGAGAACTTCAGAGTTAGAACTCAGAATTAAATCCTTAGAGGAGCTTACCATGTCTCCCCAGAAGAACACACACTAAATGCTATAAGGAAAGCTAAACTTGAACTTAATGAAATAATAGATAGAAAGATGCAGTTCTTGGTGCAAAGACTTCACTTGGGCTGTGTCCGAATGTGCATCCTACTCCCTACATAGTGCCCTATATAGGGAACACGCCATTTTGTAGGGGTGTCCAAATGTCCAGAAAGAAAAAAGAAGGGCACTCAAAATTACCCACAATGCATCTTGAAAAGTAGTGAGCATCGATGGTCACTAGACAGGCTAATATAGACCACAATGCATTGCGGGCCAAAGCTCAACAAGGCGCAAGGAGGCGAAAATATCGAGCGGCGCGAAATGACCTATAAATGTAAGTATTTTATTAATCATATTCAATAACTGAGTATTGTTAATGCATTGAAATAAAAAACTACTTGTGATGTAAAGGTTTTTGGTCATTGTGACCACGTATATATATATATATATATATAAATAAATTGAGGATAGTCAATGATCTCATTCATCTTCTGTTAGCTTTCCGTGCTCAGCGATGTTCATGACATCTTCTAACACTAATTATTAATTAACTGCTTATCAGAAAATAAGTTGGGTACATGTTTAGGTTATGTTGTAGTATATGATATATGCTGTTTTTTGTCTTTTTAGGGACGGATGAGGATGTGGAGAGGCTGGTCCGCCTCCGTGTGGCGGAGGACCACCTCTTTAATGGGAGGAGGTTTGCTTCGGCTGCCGGCTGGGAGTAAGCTTATTATTTTTATTTAATGTAAGTACTACTGCTGCTGCAATTATTTAATACTGTGTGTGGTTTAAGGGCTGTGCTGCAGAAAATGGGGCTGAGCCGGGAGGTCAGCCCTGCCAGGGCAGCCAAAAAGTGGGAAAACCTTAAAAAAACCTACAAGGTTTGTGACTTTTGTAGTTTCAAATGTGATTGGTATAGCAAGCCGTCTGTACGGCCTCCCTGCCTTATTGCTTCATCCTGGGAGGAGAGCCCTTCCACGTCTGTGGCACCCTCCTCTGTCTCAGTGCCACATGATGAGGAAGATGAGGGCGAGAGCAGCACCCCTGCCAAGCGGCCGAGGCGAGTCTTCTCCATTTTCTGGAGAAGGCAGAGAAGAGAGAGGAAGAGAGAGAATAGAGAGAAGAGGAAAGGGAGAAAAAGGAGGAGGAAAGGGAGGAGAGATTGTTGTCTCTATTAGAAAAATTAGTTGAGAAAATAAATAAAATGTTGGAACATTTAATGATGAGTTCTTTTTATTTAAAATAAAAATAGAAACTTAAACAATAAACTTATACATAACTTATAACAGGGGATATTTCAATTATAGTTACATTTTTAAAGGCATATTTATAGGGACACACTTATTCTACTGAAACTATTTACACTTGTCTCTTTTGAAATGTTTTTTACATATTTAATTTGCTGTTTGACTTCAGAACAAAACAAGACAAAGGAATAAAACAAGAAAAAAACCTGCTTTTCAAAACACCAAATGCTCTCTCTATTACAGCTCGTGGCCTGGAGTGGTGTCGATTATACCGGGCTTCAACGGGACTCCTTACAGGCTCCCTGTAAGGAGGAAGGAGGGTGATGGGTTGTGACAGGCACGGATATCCACCATCGCCGATGATGATGAAGCCGTTCGGAGGGTAAAGATGTTGGGTGTACAAGGGGCTGTTTTTTAGTACACGGGAATCATGTACTGATCCTGGATATCCAACAAAAATGTCCAGAAATCTGCCTCTATGGTCGCACACTGCCTGGAACTGAATGAAAAAGCTTCCTGTTAAAATAACATTCTGCATTCTCACCAGGGGGCTTGATCCTAACGTGGCAGCCATCAATGCCTCCCACGTCACCAGGGGGCTTGATCCTGACGTGGCAGCCATCAATGCCTCCCACCACCTTCCTAAATGCTGCAGATCCACCAAGCTTCTGGAAACCAGCTGAAACCTCTGCCAGTCCATCCAAAGAGGGAAAGTTGATGACCCTTCTGCGCAGAGCCAGTATGGTCTCCGCAACCCTGTGGACAACGTCGCAGACCGTGGCCTTGGGCATGTCAAAGGCCCGGGCCACAACACGGTATGATGTGCCGCTTGCCAGCCAGAAGAGAAACACCAGCGTGTCCAGGTGTTTCGCCCAGTCATGGTGGTCTGTGGCCCAAAGCTGCCCAATCAGACCCGAGATGGTGTCTCGGTTCAGGCGGAAGTCAGGGCGGAGGTCAGAGTGACCATCAAAATACATGGTCAGGAGGGGGACTTTTTTATTCACCTGGCAGTAAAGGGGTGGTCCCTAAAAGAAATAAAACTTTGTGAGTTTGTGTGAAACACTTAAGAAAATAAAAGAAAGAAATAAAACAGAAGACTAAAATGAAATAGGAAAAAAAAAAAACAACTTTCCAAGTAATGCTGCTACTTAAAATTCAATGTTTGAAGGAGCTCAGTGTTTGTTGTTAAACATGTTATTCTGTTGGTTAATTTCCAATGTGGTGTTCTTTTAACCAATAAAGTTCATTCTATGTAAATAGTCATTTAATTTAGTGTCTCAATTTATTCTTAGTTTAACTCCAGTGTACATACAATTTATAACATGTATAACTAAGATGTGATATAAGCTGGAGTTGAGGCCTGTTCTTGGTCTACATAAAGGCCTTCAGTGTTCTCTATAGAGAAAGGAGACTGATCTCACATAAAACTAGGTGTAACAGCAGCTTTTAATTTGAGATGAGGACCAAAACTACATTTAACTTTGCCCAGAAGATGATGTTGTATGATTGTGATAAACAGTATACAAAAAAAAAAAACTATTTACTTACGTAGTGTCTTGCTAACGCAACAAGTGCCATTCTCCTCATCCGTATTCTCCTCATCACATGTCTCCTTCGTCTTCTCTACCGTTGTTTAACTATTTGGACGATTAAAAGCTGATTAAAAGCGTCAATAAGAAGAAATTTAAAACTTGTGTCATTTCTCCGATGGAGAATACTGCATCAAGTGGTTGTCGTGGTGACGGTGGTAGTCACGTGGTTTCCGGCGAAGAAAAAATAGGGAGCTTTGTGTCCGAATCGTTAAGAGAATGAGTGCACTACGTAGTGAACGAGGGGTTAGGGAGTAGGGTGCACATTCGGACACAGCCTTGGAGAACTTTGAGCATGGCAACAAATCTGGAAGGTTCCTGGCTAATCAGTTAAAAACAAACAAGGAGAAATCAACCATCTCGTCTGTCAGAGATCCAGAAGGAAACATCAGCCACGACCCTGACAAGATAAATAACACTTTCAAAGAATTCTATAAAACATTATATACATCACAACTAACTACAACACATGAGAATATTGATAAATTTCTTAGTAACATTAATCTTCCACAATTAAAACATGAAAATAAAATGGTCTTGGATTCCCCCCTTTCAGTCGGCGAACTCCAAGAAGCTCTCCAGCATATGCCCAACAATAAAGCTCCAGATCCAGATGGTTACCCAGCAGAATTCTACAAAGAATTCTGGACAATGCTGGCACCCACTTTCTACAATATGATATTAGAAATAAGGGAAAAACAAAAAATACCTTCAAATATGAACCTAGCCAATATTACTCTACTATTAAAACCAGGTAAAGACCCGACACTTCCATCCAGTTACCGTCCAATTTCATTAATAAATGTAGATCTCAAAATAATTGGCAATGCTTTGGCCAGAAGAATAGAAAAAATAACCCCTCTAATAATACATCCTGACCAAACAGGCTTTATTAAAGGTAGACATTCCTCTACTAACATGCGTAGATTAATTAACATCATAGATTATTCTACTCTACATAATCTGGAATCCACAGTAATTTCTTTAGATGCAGAAAAAGCATTTGACCGAGTAAACTGGAAATTTTTATTTGCAACGTTAAACAAATTTGGGTTTGGGTCATCTTTCATAGATTGGATAAAGATATTATATAACAACCCAAATGCATGTGTGAAGACCAATGATCAAACTTCTCCAAGCTTCTGTTTGCAGAGAGGCACCAGACAGGCTGCCCACTTTCTCCATCACTCTTTGCTATTTTTATTGAACCCCTAGCTGCTGCCATAAGACAAAACAAAGAGATTAAAGGAATCCATGCCAAAAATATAGAACACAAGATAAGTCTTTATGCTGATGACATATTACTTTTCCTCCAGAACTCACCGACATCTCTCCCCCAGACAATCACACTTATTAACACATTCTCATCAATATCTGACTACTCTATTAACTGGTCTAAGACTATTATTATGCCCATCAACTGTGACCTACAAAACATACCCAATACTACAATACAGTCTGGAAACATTAGATATCTAGGCATAAACATTTCCCCCAGGTTATCAAAACTAACAAAGCTAAATTATGTCCAGCTACTTAAAGCAATAGAGGATGATCTCTCATGGTGGAGGCGCTTACCCATATCACTCATGGGGAGGGTTGCCACAGTTAAAATGATGGTTCTATCTAAAGTAAACTACCTGTTTTCAATGATACCCACTAAACCATCCTCCAGTTGGTTTAAGTCACTGGACTCACATATATCTAAATTTTTATGGAAAAATAAGCCATCACGTATCAGTCTAAAAACTTTACAACAGACTAAAGATAGAGGCGGATTGGAGCTACCCAACTTTAATCATGTTTTCTTAGCTAACAAGCTGCAGTATATCTCCAAATGGCTTAAACCTAGCAGTCTGGATGAAACATGGTTAGATGTAGAGCAAGCATTGTGTGAGGATGTGTTTATCTCTGATCTGCCATTCATCAGCTCAACCATCAAAACACATAAGTGTTTTTAAAGCATCAATATCAGTTCCTCCTTAGTGGCTTGGTGGGAATTTCTAAAAATAACCAAATCCTCACTTTTTCCATGTAAGTTTACACCCCTCTGGAATAACGCTGACATCCTGCAAAACAAAAAGCTTATCAATTTTACTCAATGGAAAAATAAAGGAATAAAACAGTTAGAACATATAATAGAAAACGGAAACTTCTTATCATTTAATATTCTCACTTCACAATATGGAATCAGTAGCAAAACATTTTTAGAATATCACCAGCTTAAACCTATTATATCTAAAAAATATACCATTAATCAATTAAACTTACAGCTACCTATTAGGGTGGCAGAATTCATGAATCTCAATGCCCCAAAGCTATTATCAAAAACATATAGACTATTATCTAAACTAGAAGACTCAATCTGTCTTCCAACTTCAAAATGGGAGGGTGACTTATCCAGTAACTTTAATAAAGATAAATGGTCACAAATATGTTTAAACACCTTTAAAATGACTAAAAATTCAAATATGCAACTAATACAATTCAAAATTCTGCATAGAACTCATTATACAGGACAAAGGATGTTCAGGATGGGTCTGTCACAATCAAACATCTGCACACACTGCAATGAAAACACACCTGACAACTACCTCCATGCCTTGTGGTCCTGCACACCTGTCCGCAGGTTCTGGCTTCAGGTATGTGTGGACATGTCAACATAGTTTAAATGTAATATTCCTACAATCCCCGCACTATGTCTACTAGGTGACTTGGGTGACATTAATATGGCAATTAACTCTGCATTATGCATCGCAAAGAAAACTATCCTTGTGAACTGGAAAAACAAAAGTAATCTGTGTATTCAGCAGTTTAGGAATCTCTTAGTTGACCACATCAGTAATGAGACAATGTCTGCCTCCTCAAAGAACTATTCGGCTGAATCTCATTCCTTCTGGTCCCCTGTGCTTAGTTCCATCACTTAGTGTAGGTGGAGGACTGTGACCTCGTTGCTATGGGGGTTTGAGAAATGGCCGAGAGGTGGTTGCGGGTTCTTTGTGGTTGCCCGTGATGCGAGACCGGGCTGCTCTGCGGTGGGGGTGGCTCTGAGTCTGGCCCCGTCGGGGGCTGTGGGGGCCAGCGGTTGGAGTCGCCTCGTGGTGAGGCCACTGGTGGTGCCTGGGTTGGTGGGCGTCGGTCCTGAGCCGGGTGGCCGGGCTATTCTGGGGCGGGCTGGGCGGGGGTTCTGGGCTCTGGTGCCCGGGGGTGGTCCTCCTCCCTCCGGGGTGGTGGGCTCCGTATGTGCCTGGGGTCTGGGCCTGCCCGGATGTGCTGCCGTGGTGTGGGTTGGTGCATGCCCTGGTGTCTGGTTGACACCCTGGGACCCAGGGTATGGCCCGGGGGCAAGGGGGGTGTAGGGGTTTGAAGGAGGGCTGAGTGGGATTCGGGGGATTATAGGGGGAGGTGCTGGGGTGTGAGACAGGGATGCTTGTATGTTGTGTGTCTATACTTTGGATGTTTGTGTGAATGGGGGGGTATGTTTGTGTGCGTATGCATGTGTTAGGATGAGTGGGGGTGTGTCTGCGGAGTGAGAGTGGGAGGGTTGGATGCTGTGCGAGTGTTTATATTTTTTGGGTGGGGCTGAGAGGGCATATGTGAGTTAGGATGAGTGGGAGTGTGCAAGGAAATAGGTGTGTGCATGTGTGCATGTGTGCATGTGTGTGGTTGGGGCGGGGTTAAGTGCACTTGTGTGTGTGTGTGTGTGTGTGTGTGTGTGGGGGGGGGGGGGTGGGGTGGGGGGGGGGCTGGGCGGGCCTGGGGGTGGTGGGCCGTGGGTCTGCCGCTGTCCCCATCCTCTCATTCCCCGTTAGGGGTGTGGGAGGGTGGGAACTTTCTGGGGTGGGTGGCGGCTCACTGGCTAAAGGCTCATCATCCAGAGGGAAGTTTGCTTCCCCATCCCCAGACCCCTCTTACTTCCCGCTCTCTCTGTCTCACACACACACACACACGTAGGGAGTTGGGAGGCGTGGAGCCATGCGGGGTGGAACGGAGGAGACCATTCAGTGGTCTCCTTGGATGCACCCCGTGGCTGCTCGCCTCTCAGTGTTGATTGCACCGAGACACCAAAACACAAGAAACACAACACACAAACAACACCTGGGGGCATAGCATGCGGTGCATGGCTCACTGCAGTCACTGCCCCTCAATTTTAATTGCACACAACACACACTACATAAACAGTCAGGAGCGGGGAGGGAGAGGGTATTGGGGACCTCTTACACCCTTGCTCCTCCTGTGTGTGGCTTGGGGGGGGGGGGTTGCCCCGGGGCCGGGTCCCGGGGTGGCTGCGCTGGTGGGCTGCTGGTTCTATGGGGGTTGGGTCAAGGGGTCAAGCGGGGGTGCTTGGGGCTCGCTGTCCGCTGGTCCGCCTGGGGTGTCCCCCACGGGGCATGGTGGGTGGGTTTTGCTTGGCGTGATTGTGTGGTGGTGAGTGATTGTGGGTGCGGCACGGGGGAGGGTGTGAGTGTGGGGTTATATGGGGTGCAGGTTGAAGTAGATGGGGAGTGGGGGGAGGGGGCCGATAGCACCCTGGTTCCCGGGGTGTGCGGCTGGAACATCGCGGTGTGTGCTGGCCTACGCCGGGTGGCTGTCTGGGGGGGCTTGGTCCTCCTAGGCATGATGCGGGCCCTCTGCCTTTGGGGGGGGGGCGGCCGCCTCTGGGCTCCTGGGGCCCTGGGCCCTTCGCTTGGGCTGCCCTGGCAGGGCCGGCGGTTGCTGATCTTGGCCCACTGGGACCTGTGCCCCGGGACCGTGGGGGGCTCTTGCTGGGGCTCTCCTCTGCCGCCCTTCGGGTGGGGCTGGAGTCGTCTTTGTGGTGGGGTGGCATGGGTTGGTGCTCCGGGTCTGCTGCTGAGGGCCCGGCCCAGGCCCTGGTCTGCCTCTGGCCTCCGTGGAGGCGAGGTTGCATTTGCATGATCTCACTCACCACTCTTCATCACTGATCACTCCTTGTTTCTCATGCTCTGCATGGTGACACAGTCACTGAGTTGTCCAGTGGGTTTTTAAAACTAAGCGATAATTATAAAAAAAATTTTTTGTATTTTTCCTGAGTTTTTTTTTTTTTTTTTTTTTTTTCTTCTGTGTGTGTGTTTCTGCTTTTGTAAAAGCTGTAGGAAATTTTCTGGTGTGTTCATGTACAGGTGTAACAGTTTGTTGTCTGGTGATGGTGTGGATTGAAGGGTCGTTTCCTTCTGTCTGTGATCTTTTTGTCTCCTTTCTTCTTTCCCTTTTGCTCTTTTTGCTATTTTCCATCTTTTTCTGTCCCCTCCGGTCAGGTCCAGCAAGATTACATAGATTCCGTGATTCAAAGTAAATAAATAAACAAATTAATCACATTATCAAGAAGAGCCTTACCCATAGGCCTCCCCTTGGCAGAGCAAATTTGTTCAGCACGATACAGCAACCAGATTATCATTTTGCTGCTATGATGCTGGACAGGACAAGTTAAAAAAAAAAAAAAAAAAAAAAAAAAAAGAAGAAGCTTTTTACCAGCTCAGAAACATCAACAGAATTAAAAGTTTAGTCTCCCAGAAAGACCAAGAGAAACTCATCCATGCATTCATCTCCAGTAGGCTGGATTACTGTAATGGTCTTTTAACAGGACTTCCTAAAAAGAGCATTAAACATCTGCAGCTCATCCAGAACGCTGCTGCTAGAGTTTTAACCAGGACTAAGAGATCTGAACACATCACACCAGTTTTAAAATCTTTACACTGGCTTCCAGTCAGTCACAGAATAGATTTTTAAAACCCTTCTGATTGTTTACAAATCCCAGAATGGTTTAGGCCCAGAATACATCTGTGATAAGTTCAGAGAATATAAACCTAGCAGAGCTCTTAGATCCAAAGACTCTGGTCAACTAGTCCAGACCAGAGTCCAGACTAAACATGGAGAAGCAGCATTTAGCTGTTATGCTGCAAACAAGTGGAACAAACTGTCAGTGGAGATTAAATTTTCACCAAATGTAGACATTTTTAAATCCAGGTTAAAAAAATTTCTTTTCTCATGCGTCTATGGATGAAATCTGCACGGTAACTTTTTTTTAACTTATCTTGCTTTTAATCATTTTAATGTAATTTATTATTATTATTTTTGTGATGCCTTTTATTATTTCTAAATATCTGTAATGTTTTTGTTTTATGTAAAGCACTTTGAATTGTCCTGTACATGAAATGTGCTGTACAAATAAATTGCCTTGCCTTGCCTAAAGAGGAGAGGGAGCATCCAGCTTGTTATCAGTGGACAGGTGAAAAGCTGCATCTCTGATGGGATGGGGCTGCATTAGTGCCTATGGCGTGGGCAGCTTCCACATCTGTGAAGCTCCATCAATGCTGGAAAATACATGGAGGTTTTAGAGCAACATCTGCTCCCATCCAGACAACGTCTCTTTTAGGGAAGACCTTGCAGATTTCAGCAAGACGATGCTGAACCACATCCTGCATCCATCACAGCAGCATGGCTTCACAGGAGAAGAGTCCGGCTGCTGAACTGGCCTGCCTGCAGTCCAGACCTTTCACCAGTACACAACATCTGGAGCATCATGGAAGCAGAAATCCAGCAACCAAGGTCCAGGACTGTAGAGCAGCTAGAATCCTGCATCAGACCAGAATGGGACAACATTCCTCTCCTAAAACTCCAGCAACTGGTCTCCTCACTTCCCAGATGTTTCCAGACATGTTAAAAGAAGAGATGCTACACCATGCTGAACACCACCCTGGAACTACTTTTTACACCAATCCTGAACATCACCCTGGAACTACTTTTTACACCATGCTGAACATCACCCTGGAACTACTTTTTACACCATGCTGAACATCACCCTGGAACTACTTTTTACACCATGCTGAACACCACCCTGGAACTACTTTTTACACCATGCTGAACATCACCCTGGAACTACTTTTTACACCATGCTGAACACCACCCTGGAACTACTTTTTACACCATGCTGAACATCACCCTGGAACTACCTTTTACACCATGCTGAACACCACCCTGGAACTACTTTTTACACTGTGCCGAACATCACCCTGGAACTACTTTTAACAACATGGTGAACACCACCCTGGAACTACTTTTTACACCATGCTGAACATCACCCTGGAACTACTTTTTACACCATGCTGAACATCACCCTGGAACTACTTTTTACACCGTGCGGAACACCACGCTGGAACTACTTTTTACACCCTGCTGAACATCACACTGGAACTACTTTTTACACCGTGCCGAACATCACCCTGGAACTACTTTTTACACCATGCTGAACATCACCCTGGAACTACTTTTCGCATCGTGCCGAACATCACCCTGGAACTACTTTTTACACCCTGCTGAACATCACACTGGAACTACTTTTTACACCGTGCCGAACATCACCCTGGAACTACTTTTTACACCATGCTGAACGTCACCCTGGAACTACTTTTCACATCGTGCCGAACATCACCCTGGAACTACTTTTTACACCGTGCTGAGCATCACCCTGGAACTACCTTTTACACCATGCTGAACGTCACCCTGGAACTACTTTTCACATCGTGCCGAACATCACCCAGGAACTACTTTTTACACCCTGCTGAACATCACCCTGGAACTACTTTTTACACCGTGCTGAACATCACCCTGGAACTACTTTTTCCACCATGCTGAACGTCACCCTGGAACTACTTTTCACATCGTGCCGAACATCACCCTGGAACTACTTTTTACACCGTGCCGAACATCACCCTGGAACTACTTTTTACACAATGCTGAACGTCACCCTGGAACTACTTTTCACATCGTGCCGAACATCACCCTGGAACTACTTTTTACACCCTGCTGAACATCACCCTGGAACTACTTTTTACACCGTGCTGAACATCACCCTGGAACTACTTTTTCCAGACGTGTTGCTGCCATCAGATTCACTATCAGCTCGTATTTTCTATCACATATTAAAATGTCTTAGTTTCATTATCTGGTATGTTGTTTACCTTCTACTGGGAATAAAATATGGATGAGATTAATAAATCTCTGTATTCTTTTATTTTTATCTAGAACAGAACATTCAGCTAAAGTAAAATTAAGTCAAAGATTTCTTACTTACAAAGAAGAGATGTTAGCTTCATTGTCCCTCCCAGTGAACTGACCTGTTTGTAGTTTTTCTGTCTAAAACTAACAAAGCCCGCCCTCTTCCTCTGCCTGACAACCTGAACGCCTTTTTTCTAAGTCCATAGTAACTTTAATTTCATGACATGAGATTAATTAAATAAAAAATAAATGAGAAATTTTCTTTTGTTAAAACAGGTGAATTATAATGTATTAATTCAGGTTATAAAGCTATTACATAACAATAATAAACAAACTGCTGTAGCTTCAAACACAAATAAATAAAGTTTAACTAAGACTTGTTACATCTAACCTCCCTTCCAGGTTATGGAACATGATTGTTATTGTATTAACAGATGAACACTAGATAAAAATTAATCTTACAAATAAACCTGTCACTCCATTTGAAAACAAATAATTATTTAAAACAATAAAACAATTGAACATTTAGCAGATTTCCTCCTCATGACCAGTAGAGGGAGAAATTGGCTGATGAACAGCAGAGAAGCTGCCTGCTGCTCATCCCCACCCCCACTAACTAGATCATAAACTTTTTAATCTCATAAAAGCTCTTCTTATGTTATATCATATAAAATAGTTATGTTATTTTTCTTTATATTAAATATGTATGTTTACGTCACTTTTACATTTATTTAACTTTATAGCTTCTATTTACATTTTATTTTATTTTAGAAAAATATTAATTGATTGCAACACATTCTGTTTAAGGTGGACATAGAAGTCCAGACAGGACGAGCATGTCCAACCTGGGCAGCAGTGGTGTAGTCCAGGGTATACGTGGGTATCCGGTGTACACCCACTTCTTTTTCAGTCAGCATTGTGTATACCCACTTCTACACGCCAGTGCGAACCTAATTGTCATTTTTCCCCGGGAAATAGTTGGGCCATGACCCACCCTGCTCTGCCTCCAACTGGTTAGTACCATGGGCGTAGAATTGGGTATGGACGGTACAGACATGTCCCTACCCATATCCAGCCTTGGTTGTCCCTACCATTTTTGTGGCACAGAACAGCTGAGGGATAACTGCGCTCTCAGCAGCAGCTCTGCTATAAACTCCGCCTTATAAACATTTTACACTGTTTTGATTGGCTCTAAGATTGTGTGTTTTGCTGTGTGATTGGCTGTCACTGCCGTCAATCACTCTAACGGCGGTTGCCTTCAGTCAGAAGTTCAGGAGCGAAGAAAAGAAAGGAGGACATCAGGAGGTATTTTAGAATTAGCCAATGTTAAAGTTTAAGTTACAAATAGATTATTTTCCAACTGTCATTGTGTTATGAGTAATGGTGATAACAGCAGGCACTAAGCCAGAAACGTGTTTCCTCATCATGAATCAATGTTTTATTTTGTCAGGTGACGGAATCAAAGCTGCAGGTAGTTCAGACAGAGGAGGAGATGAAGGTGAAGAGGAAGGTGAGCTTTACTTCTCGGTAATGTGACTTGATCTACAAATTTGATTAATATCTAATCTAAGTCATAATGCCACTTATTGAAGTGTTTATCTGACCTTCACAGAAGACTAATAATAATAATAATGTTTGATACAAATCCCACAAAAAGGACCATAATAATTTAAACATTAGTTGCAATTAAAATGAGAAAAAAATACATTTCCTCTACATTTGCTTTGCATTTCTTGTTGCAATTAGTCAAAGTGATCACATAAAGATTTTATTATTCAGAATCATTACAGCTATAAGGATGATGATGTGTAGCAAAGGTTTATCATGAATAAATATATATTATATATTAAAATGATTATCTGTTAATGGAGACATTTCCCTTGAATTTCTTGTAGTGAGGGATTAAAGAACATTCTGTTCTTTTGTCTTCTTCCCAACAGCTAAAGATGCAGGAACAACTTCTGATGAAGACGTCAAAACTTTTTTATTATTTATTTATTTGCTAGACCTTGTAAATGCTGTTAAAACCATGTCAGGGGTCGACAGATCCAAAAACACCTGGTTGGGAGTTTAGATATGTTGCTGGTTTGGGAGACTTCTGGACACTGAGAAATGTTGTGTGTGTGTGTGTGTGAGTGTGTGTGTGTGTGTGTGTGTGTGTGTGCGTGTGTGTGTGTGTGTGTGTGTGTGTGTGTGTGTGTGTGTGTGTGTGTGTGTGTGTGTGTGTGTGTGTGTGTGTGTCCATCTGGATGTAGTGTATGTGGGAGAAATGGACCAGGCTCAAACAGTTGTGGAAACAGTCGTTAAATTTGTAGTACAACCTGCTCCTGATCAGGTGAGAGAATAGTGTCATTCCAGTCATTCATTATTCCATGGAAAATAAGGAATGGTTTACTCTGCATTACTGTCTCTCTTGTCTCTGGGCCAGTGTTGGTTTTGTAATTTCATAACCGTTCCTCACTGAGATTGAGCAACAGAAACCATAACGCATCATTAGGAGTATACCCACTTCCTGAGGGACCACTACACCACTGCTGGATAGATGCAGACAGGATGGACCTGTCCAACGTGAACAGGTGTAGGACCTGTTGCAAAGATTGTCTCTGTCCTCTCTAAATGGGACTGTAATATTTATGGTGCATTAAGGATTGAGTGTAACAGTTAAACCCTTCCGTGGTGTTTGGTTTATATGTGACTGATTTACAAGTTCTAACACTCATAAATATCATGTTTCCATCTGATCTCCTCCAGGTCCTTTGATTACCTCCCACTGAGCACTTACACATATAGAAGTGATGATCATGGGATGGCTCAGTGGGTAGAATGGTCATCCTATAACCCAAGGGTTGCTGGTTCGATCCCGGCCCAGTCGAGCTCATGTTGAGGTTTTCCTGAGCAAGACACCTAACTGCTCCTGATGGGTCTGGTTAGCGCCTTGCATGGCAGCTTCCGCCATCAGTGAGTGTGTGTGTGAATGGGTGAGTGTGATGTACATGTAAAGCGCTTTGGGTGGTGTTATATAAGTACAGACCATTTACCATGATCATCACTTTCATTGCCTCTTGAGTTTTTAGTCAACCATGTTTTGTTCCTGGTTAAAAGTGACCACCACAGGAAATGAATGTGTTTCCAGGTTTTATTCATACATCAGATGAGAAAACGTCCCCCATAAATACCAACCCAACACACACACACACACACACAAAGCACACATTTCAGACTGACCAGCACCTGAGGAGATATTCCAGTCCAAGAGAGGAGTCTTGCTCTGATCTTCATCCCGCCAAGTGTAGGGGACGTAGGGCAAGAGTAAAAAACATAACAAACATGACGCCAGGACCAACACGGTAAACATCTCTTGTGGTTGACATAAGTCCAGCTTCCAGCTCTTGTTTGTTTTTTTCACCAGAGAATATTGTGTGAATTATACTGGAAATGACAAACCTAGAGGAAGCATGTGTTTGGGGACATCTGGAGAACTGGAACTGGTAGACCTCCAAGTCTACATGAGTCTGCTGATTCTAGCAGAAAAGAAAGCGCTGTAAGGTCAACGAAAAAACAAAACAAACAAACAACAACAACAAAAAAAAAACAAGTCTGAGATGCTGCAAATGTGATGCCTATGTTTGACCTGAGTGTCCAATGCCACTCATGCAGACAAGCACCCGCACACGCACACACACACACACACACACACACACAGAGAGAGAGAGAGAGACTCTTTAACATTGCATATTCATTTCAGGACATATTTTCAGAGCATACTTGTATTTTAACTGCAGTTATTAATGTTTCCTATCACTCTGAGATCTTGTTCACAGCTGAAAATTGTGGTAAATAAAAATTTGGTGGTGATTAATGGTTTTTGTGTTAATTTAAGAGCAGATAAACACACAGGTCACCTTTGACCGGGATTCATATACAATAAGACATGTTTCTGTGCTTACAGTGAACTCTGTCCTCCTGTTAATAAATTAATCACCAACACTTGATTATGCTTCGCTTTCCTTAATACTCCAATGTTTTTTATTATGTCGCGATAGATTATTAGATACGCGTGGTGGGAGCTGAATATAACTTGTCATTATTGTTTATAAAGGGCACTTGGTACCTTTTGTAGTAGTTTAATTATTTTTCCCAAACAATTTATCAATAAATACCAGAGACTTGTGTTTCCTTCCTGATCGAGTTTAGCTGATCTAACTAAACGTAGTACAACTAGAGCAGTATTAGTTTCGTTTCTGTGTAAGGACAGCCTGCCAGCAGCGACTCTGTTAACGTTACAGAGACAAATTCCTCCCTCCTCTGAGAAAAACGGAACGATCCACGCTGCCGTTTCCACAGACGAGAAGTTCAGCTACGCGCGCAGCGACGAGGCAGTACAACAACATGGCAGCAGTATTTCTGGCTGTGATCTGTCTCTGCATCTACGGGTGTGTCTCCGATCAAGGTGAGCTCTGTACACACACACACACACACACATACATACCAGTAGCAGCACACATAGACAAACAGTGAAACACTGATGAACGTTGGTCTGTTTCACTGCTGATCCACAGTTTTGTAGAAGAAAGTTTTCAGTAAATGAGCAGAAATAAACCTGACTTATCTCTACCACGTGATTTGGTTATTTGGTGCTAAAAGTCAGTGCCTCCTTGTTTCGATTCTTACTACATTATCAACCATGGTCCGTTTGTTATTATATATATATATATATATATATATATATATATATATATATATATATATATATATATATATATATATATATATAATTATTCCACTGTAACTAATGTTTTATTTTTAAAACGAATCAGATCAGTCATACCATCGCTCTCTGTAACTACGTTTCTTATTATTAACACAAACTCATCAAACAGGCTCCATAACAACAAATTAAGATTCACCAACATGAACATCTGTTTAAGTGTAACTACGCACCTTACTTTCCACTGCCTGCAAGGCGAGGACCTGTCTATCTGCATCAGGAGAGAGGGGCTGTGGCGTTTTTAACATTGTTTCCTGACATAAATAACCTCTCTATGTCACCAAAAACAGAAACCTGGTTTTACCGTATAGAAAGCGTTATGAGTCATTTTTACCCACAATATAACGATTTTAAAAAAACTAAAAAATACTAATTTTATCAACAGTATACATGATTTTCATCAAAATTAAGTAGCACTTTGCTGTTTACCTCTCAAAAAACACATTTTTGAGTGCACTACCCCTTTAAGTTAAATGTTTACATTCCAGTTTTGGCATTTTGGTGTTAAGCTCGTTCTTTACCTCTCAGCCAAGTTCAGTTTCCTCATTTTAGCTGCTGTCCAATCAGGACGTTTCTTTCCCCTCTCTTTCTGATCTCTTTAACCTCTCTGATCTGTGTTGTTTCCTCTCCTGCAGAAGAGAAAACCATCACAGCTGAACCTGGACGTGACGTCTCTCTACCATGTAGAGCTGGACATGATGGAGACATCGATGCTGTGGAGTTGTCCAGACCTGATCTGGATCCAAAAGATGTTCTTTTGTACAGAGATGGGCGCATTGAGACAGAAAACCAGCATCCATCTTACCAGAACCGGGTGGATCTTCAGGACAGACAGATGAAGGATGGAGACGTGTCTCTGATTCTGAAGAAGGTGACGACTGATGATACAGGAACATATGAATGTAGTGTCCATCAGAGAGGAAGAAACCGCAGGAAGAGAGACATCGAGTCCAAGTCCATCATCCATCTGGAAGTTTCTCCTCCAGGTGAGTGTGTGTGTGTGTGTGTGTGTGTGGATCAGAGGTGAAGCAGCTTCCTGGTTGTTGATGTGAGAGTGAAACATCTCAGATCAGATGTTTGTGTTTTCTAAAGATGTTGTTGATGAGACTCTGTAGAAAGCAGCTGGTCTGAGTGCAGTGATCAGAGTGCAGGAGATGATGTGTGACAGCAGTTTGAAGAGGAAATGATTCATCACCTCCCTGATACTGATACTCACACCTGCTTCTCACCTGCAGGTCGAGGACATCTTGGACTGACTGTGGGTCTGTCAGCTGTTGGGATCATTGTGATGGTTGTTGTTGGTGTCTGGATCTATAAAAGAAGAACTCGGCTCCTCCTCCCTGTGACCCAGTCTGACTTGAACCAGTGACTAATGATTGTGTCTCATCATCAACATCAGACAGACAGGACAGAATCAAAACCCTCCATCAGTCACAAACGCGTTCGTAGCGCATATTTTCAAAGCAAAATGGCGGCGATCCACCTCTCTACATCAATCATGTGACCCCTTCTTGAATTGCTACCTTGTCGGGGTGGAGGGGCTTCAATGCTCAGATCCTGGAAGCTATGATGTTTGGAATTTCAGGATCCTGGTGGAGTTTCTCGTGGCATACTGGTTCCAGGTGAAGAGCTAAACTAAGAGCAATTCACATCTTTACACATGTATTGGTGGGGAGAGGATCATTAAAAAAAAGTCATCACCATAACAACTCAAAATCTTACATTTACCCAAAAAAAACAAGGAAATTCTTAGTCAGCATAAAGTTATATAACATGTTTAGTGTTGGACTCTGACCTGGAACATGTCAGCATGTTGATGGTGTGAACATTAACACACAGAAATACTGTTTATTTCTATCATTGTAAACTTTTAAATAAAACATTTCTTTACTTCCCAGTTCTTTAGTTAAAGATGAACTGAAATATGTGGAGGTTTGTGTAAAAATATTTAGTTTTTTAAATAAAATTTAATTTGATTAAATTTAATGGGCATTGTGTTTTATTTCCATCCATCCTGCAGAAAATAAAACTTGTATGTTTGTTTCTGTTCTGCAGATGAGAAAGTGAAAGACATTCATCCTGCAGCAACATTGTTTAAATAAAACTTTATTTCTTCATTTCTGCTAAACAAACCAAACATCTGTTTGTTATTCAGCCAAAATCAGATAAAGTTGTAGAGAGAACATTTATTTAACTCAGAGAATCAAAGCTGGAAACTTTATTTAAACATGTTTTTGTGGGTTTACAGCAGATTCCAGCATAGAACAGAGCTTCATGTTTATTTAGTTTATAGAAGCAGCTTTTCTCCTCTACATGGGAGGAGTTCGTTCATCAGCTCCTCAAACCAGCTCAAACTGGTCTGAACGTTAAACTGGCTACTGCAGATAAGATGGAGGACATATCAGGTTGTTGTTGTTTGAATTTTCTCTCAGAGACTTCGCCCCTCAGTCTGATGAGGATGTGGTTTTTAGAACAGAACTTTCTCTAACACACACATCTGTTCATGTCAGTGTTTTTCCTGCAAACAGCATCATGTCATCTGCTCCGTGTGACCATCTTCTAAAAAAATATAAAAGATGAAGTTATAAAAATGTCCTCTTTCTTTTCCTGCTGCAGCTACTGAGCAGAACTAACTGCTTACGTTTGAGGAACAACATCGGGTTAGTTATTTTTTAAAGAGGAAACAGGAATTTCTGTCTGGTGTCTTTACCACATGATGCTGTTTGTAATTTAACACGTAAACACAGTAAAGCAGCTGATGTGTTCCCAGTATGAAAGCTGATCTCTTGTTGACGGCTTTAATTTGTGCCTTTATGCACCACCACTGTATTTAAAAACTCCACCACCTGCTATTTTCCATGACGTAAACAGTGTGATCCTGGTCGTCTGCAGGTGATTCAGGTACATGGTGGTTTAACTGCAGTTTTTCTCCAGACCACCTGGTCAGAAACCAGCAGAGATCACATGTTTGAATCTGAGTGGAAATAAATATTAAACCTCTTTCATTCTAACTGCAGCATATTTGTGGTAAATTTGAGATGAAGATTCATCTTGGGGACTTCTTCTGTCAGTTAGAGACCAGTTTCTTTTCCCTGTATGAATAACCAGAACCAGAAAAAAGTCAAGCAGCTATAACTTCTAAAAGATAAAGTGGGTGTTGCTCTGCATGCTTTGTTTAACTGCCGCCCTCAAGCCATTTCATGGAAACGCTGTTCAGGCTGGTTCATGTAATTCACGTGGTCATGTCTCATGTTACATCAGGTTTCGTTAAACAGACCACGTGTCTGGATGTGACCCATAAGAGTTTATTATAAACAGCATCCATGTTTTCCAGCAGGAGCTCATTATTTAATCTGTCAGAAAGCAGCATGAAGTCTTTCTCCGAGTCTCTGTAGAAACTCTGCTGTGGGGAAATCTCCCTCCTCTCAGTCTGAACCAGATCATTTAGTAGAATCTTGTTTCTGCTGTTAGAAGCAGTAAACTGGAGCTGCGTCACATCTCAGTCTGAACCAGGAAGTAGTTCCTACACAGACCAGATCCTCCTGGACCTTTATTCTCTGAAGTCTTCTTATTTATTTCTGCATGTAAAGAAACAATAAAACCAGAATAAATGAGTCAAACTGATCATGAAACATGTCCTGACACAATCTGACTGTTTCATCTTTAATCTCTGACACATGGAAAGTCCAGACTAAACTCTCCTCCAGTTTTTCTACAACACGTCCCTCCAACGTCTCTGATGGTTTATAGTAGAAGAACTTTAACTGGATCTTTTCTCTCTGAGCTTTAGTGAAGTTTCCACCTTCATGGAGCTCCTACAGAAATCTGTTCAGCTCTGAACCAGACTGGACTGGTTGCTATGGAGACGGGGGGCGGTGCTCTGCAGATCTGTTGAACTATTTCATGTAAACAGGCTGCTTCTTGTAAATCACGTGGTCTCTCATTTACAGCAGTTTTTTTTTTTCTTAAAGAGACCGTGTCTCCCTGACACTACAAACCAGACAGAAACGTCCTCACGTCTGACAGAGCAGAGCAAATGTCTGGACTCAGACTGGATCATGTCCAGGACTGTCCATGTGGAAACAGGAGACGTTTCTCCTCATGTTGGACTCAGTTTCAGCACATCCTGCAGCTTCAGGCTGTTTCTCTTCCTGTAGTTCAGCTCTGATAAAGAACAGGAAGCAGAAACTTCCTGGAATTAGTCCACAAACATGCTGAATATTTCATTATTTTTACTTTTATACAGACATTGCAGCAGACAGGATCTGACTGCGGTGGCAGATTCTGTAACCTGATACGACTGATTTGAGTTTCAAAAATAAACAAAGTAGATGGAACAAGAGGTCATCTGCTGCTATTTATCTGGTTTCCTGTTAAACATTAAACATGATAAATGTTTTACTTGGTGTTGAACTCAGTGTTTATCAGGCTGCAGTTATAAAGGATTTTATTCTCTAGAAGGACTCAGAGGGAGTTTTACTACATTCCTTTTTTTTTTTTTTTTTTTTTTTTTTTTTTTTTTTTTTAGCCTGTCTTGTCCAGCATCGTTGCAAACAGAATGATTGTCTGGCTGCTGTCTGGTGCTGGGCAATTTTACTCTATCAAGCAGGGATTTATACTACATGTATAAAGTCCCTCTTGATGACATGAAAAACTTTATTAAATCAGACTCTTAATGCTGGACTCGACCGGAGGGGACAGAGAGAGAGAGAGAGAAAAGAAAGTAGAGAGAAGAGGGAGGGGAGAGAGAGGGACAGAAAGGGTGTGGGGAGTGCAGGTGGGGACTTGAAACATCATACAGAAGACCATGTAATCCATACTACTTACAACATAGCTAAGATCATCCTAGCCAGTAGGTCATTACACAACTAGTTGATAATAGTAACAATAATAATAATAAGAGTAAGAGTAATAATAATAATAATAAGAACAGAAATAATAAAAAAAAGAAACAAAATATGATAATAGATATAAGTGAAACTGCTGTATTCAAGAACACGCGCAGAGAAACCTGTGTGGATGTGTTGGAGAACTCGGCCACACGGCGACGCAAAGACTGTGTGGAGACGTTCAGGAAGGAGTGACCATGCAGAGTGATCATGCAGATGCCACCTCACTTGAACAGAGGCCAGAGTCAGGCCAGCGGTCCCGAGACCCAGGCCACCAGCCCCCCCGCAGGCAACAGATCCCGACCGGTCCACAGAGACGACCACTGTTTTACTACATTCCTGAGGAACCAGTCACACTGGTTGAGTTTCAGGCTGATGTTTACTGTCTAGTTACTGGTAAATGCTCTGTACTTATATAGCTATATACCCAAACATATACATCACATATACATACACACTGATGGCAGTGCTCAACCACGACCCATCAGGAGCCATTTGTTGCTCAGTGACACCTCGATATGAGGCCGGAATTGAACCCGCAGCCCTTGGGTTACAGGACAACAACTCTACCCACTGAGCCATGTCGCCCTGTTTCTGGAGAGCTACGAGTCAGTGAACGCCTCTCAGTGTGAACCAGGAAGTAGTTCTTACACAGACCAGGGACCTCATTTACCAAACTGTGTGTAGCAAAGTAAACTACAGGCGGCGTCTGCGGCGCAAAAAGGAAACTCTGCACATTTCTACTTTCAGATTTATCAAAGCGTGAGCACACACATCCTACACCTGTGTCCGTTTATAAATCAGAATCAACTCTAAAGCAGGCGTACGTGAGGGAACGTCTTCCCACGCCCACATGGTGGCTATAAATGGTCAGGTGGACGCCTGTAATACCTAAAAATGTTTAACTGGTGGGCACGGCGTGGACCTTACTGTGTTAGGAAGGCAGAATAGCGCTAGCAGGTGGTAGATGCTGTCATCACAGTTTCAGAAGGAAAGACACACCAGAGGCATTGGAACATGTGGTTGGATATCTCAGTCGGTAGAGCATCCGTCTCCCATGTGGGAGATTGAAGTTCGAATCCCACAGTAGGAATCGCTTCGGAGAAAAGCATCTGCTAAATGACAGTAATTTGTTTTAATTTATAAAATAAATATGTAGAGTTACATCTAAGATTGGTAGCAGTTTATTTAGGGTTAAATAATGTTTATTTCTAGTTGCTGGGTGCTCCAGCTGGGTGGGCGGGGCTCCAGCTGGGTGGGCGGAGCTTTAGCTGGTTGGGCAGTGCAGAGGGACACGATCACTGCCATTAACCAGGTGGACAAGGAGTTGCAGGAGATAAAGACCGTCTGGACAGAAATGTAGACAATGATAAAAACATTGTGTAAGAATAAATAAATAAAGGAAATCCTCCTCTTGTGTGTTTCATTAGCGTAGCATCACTTCTAGACCTCCAGCCTCCAGTCTGGTCCCGCTCTGCTGGAATGAAGGACCAAAGCTACTTTCCACACTGACGGCTACATGCTGGCAGCCGACTGGCTCCTTATTTATCTGGATGGATTTTATAACATGAAGTTTGGTTTCACAATGACACAACATGTTTTAGTGGTTAAGCTTCTTATTAATATCATCTCCCTTTGTCCTGGAAATCCTGGTTTTCCCGAGCGTGGCTCTTAGGAGGATTAATTTATTAGCTTTAATATCTAACATGTGGTGTAAAAGGTAATAGTGGATTCTGTACAAATGTCACATTTCACATCATTTCCTTGATTTTATTCTGGACCGGTGGTGTCACCGTTTCCAGGTTCTCTAGATTTTGTGCGTACACCTGAGGTAGGAATATTTTCACATCAAGTTTTGTTTTCATAAATCCCAAAAGTTGACGGTATTTGGTGTTTCGCTGGTCTTTGTTCCTTCACCAGCTTGATAAATGAGGCCTCAGATCCTCCTGGACCTTTATTCTAGTCTTCTTATTTATTTCTGCATGTAAAGAAACAATAAAACCAGAATAAATGAGTCAAACTGATAATGAATTACCTCCTGTCTGACTTTCTGTTTTGTTTCTCATCGTTCTGACATGCCTGGAACGTCCCGAGTAAATTCCCCTCCTCCACATTTCCTTACACACAAAAAACAAACTGTTTAAAGTTCAACTCTTTTTTGCAAATATGACATAAATATAATATTGAGTAAAGTTAATGATGATTTCATGTTGTTCTTCCTGTAGTTCAGCTCTGATAAAGAACAGGAAGCAGAAACTTCTAATATTTGCTTTAAAACTCAGAACAGATGTGATATAAACACATGAACAGAGTCAGAGGACGGAAGGTTAAAACTGGTTCAGGTACAACTGGTTTGCATTTCAAATGTTAACAAAGTAGGTGGAGCAGGTCTCTGTTCTCTCTGTGATGGAGGTATTTTATCTGGTTTCCTTCCTCTGTGAAGCAAGTTAAACAGAAAACAGGTTTAATCATCAACAACTTCACAGGTTAAAGTCAAACTGAAGCAGTTTTAGAATCAAACTGGACTTCATGTTGACTTTAAAGCAGTTCATAAAGAAAAAGTCAGCAGGAAGAAACAAAGAGCAGCGGCCATTTTTCCTGAGTGTCAGTAAAGGCATCAGTATAAAAATAATAATAAAAATATGAAGGGCAGCCATGTATATAACATGTCTCCACACACACACAGACCACCGTTCTGTATGTTAGGATGCTGGACAGGGTAAAAGAAAAAGAAAAAGTAAAACTCAGAGCTGTGGTCACATGTTCAGGATGATCTAGTTTCTGAAGCTCTGAGGAGGTTTAACTAACCCTCTCTGACCTGATGAAGATGAGGGTGAAGACGTTTCATGTTTGCAGTGACTGAGTGTTTCAGGTGATCTGCTGCCACCTGCTGGTGGTTCTGTGGTTCTGCAGGTCAGGGTTCTTTTCTCTTGTTAGATCTTGTTAACATGGAATAATTACATAGATGTTTCACTTCATCTGTTTCTGAACAAAGCTGCATTTTTATTAAAAACTTTGTGACTCAAACTGAAATTACCAATAAAATGCCTCAATAAATCTGTAAATGCTACAATAATTTCCCCGGTGGGGGGAGAAGTATTTTTTATTAAACTAATCTTTCAGCTCACCGTGTTTTCTTTTTTTTCTTTTTATTTTTTTAACTTGTCCTGTCCAGCATCATAGCAGCAAAATGATAATCTGGTTGCTCTATCGTGCTGAACAAATTTGCTCTGCCAAGGGGAGGCCTATGGGTAAGGCTCCTCTTGATAATCTTATCCATTTATTTATTTATTTACTTTGAATCACAGAATCTATGTAATCTTTGCTGGACCTGACCGGAGGGAACAGAAAAAGATGGAAAATAGTAAAAAGAGCAAAAGAAGAGAGGAGACGAAAAGATCACAGACAGAAGGAAACGACCCTTCAATCCACACCATCACCAGACAACAGACTGTTACACCTGTACATGAACACACCAGAAAATTTCCTACAACTTTTACAAAAAAAAAAAAAAAATACACACACAAAAAACAAACAGGGCTGCCAGTCATTAAGAGATTTTAAATAATAACTAAATAAAAAAGACATAACAGCAACCAGATACTAACTCACTGGAAAAATAAAAAGAAAAATTATCTCTTAGTAAATAAACACACTGGACAACTCAGTGACTATGTCAGCATGCAGAGGATGAGGAAGAGGACTGATCAGTGATGAAGAGTGGTGAGTGAGATCGTGTAAATGTGACCACGCCTCTACGGAGGTCAGAGGCAGACCAGGGCAGCCCAGAGACCTGGGCCCTCAGCAGCAGCCCCGGAGCACCAACCCAAGCTACCCCACCACGAAGATGACTCCAGCCCCACCCGAAGGGCAGCAGAGGAGAGCCCCAGCAAGAGCCCCCCACGGTCTTGGGGCACAGGTCCCAGTGGGCCAAGATCAACAGCCGCAGGCCCCGCCTGGGACCGGCCACCCAGGGCAGCCCAAAGGCGGCGGCCCCACCCCCCCAGGGGCAGAGGGCCCTAGGAGGACCAGCGCATACTCGGAGTCGTGACACTCACTCCCGTGTACAAAAAATGGTGGCGCACTTCCAGGTTACTGAAGATGTTCAATAGTTCTAAACACCAGATCAGACTGCGTTCATCACCAATGCTTTCCATTAGTTTTCAGAGGGAAGTCAATGCAATATCAGTCTTATAAGAAAATGCGTGTACATTCTTTTGGACTGCTTTGTCCCCTTTTGCTCTCCATGTTCCACCAATAACTGACTAATAATCACCTAAATTTGATTCCTAATTAACTTATATTTCATGGATTCCCTGTGCATCTCTGTCACTGTTTTATCTTCCCTCTTTACTCTTGCTTTACTTTTTATTTGGTAACACTCATTGATATTAGCTCATGTTGCAGCTGTTCTACGTTCATGTTCTGTAGTTAATTTAGTCATTACTGTCATTTAAAAAAATATTTATTCAAGAGCAGCAGACAGGAACACTGACATCCATCATTTTTCCTTCCCCAACGTTTATTTTAATCATTTCATTATGCAACTGGTTTATTTACTTTATTGCTTTGCCCTGTTGTCTTATGTCATTAAAAAGTTTGTTTTTTGAAAGGTTTCCTTGTTTTCTTGTGCCTGTTGGTGCCAGTCCCACCAGTAGGTGAGTTTTTAGTTAAACCAGGTAGCTACTCAGTGAAACTTTTCCTTTTACAGAACATGATTGGGTTTTTTTTAGAAAAGAACCAGGTTCAGGTAAGAGTGTAATATCAACAATAAAGGGAATTTCTACGAGTGCATAACTCTTTTTGTTAACGTTTGATCTATTCTTGTAGAGGTTTACACTCCCATCAAACACACATACCTCTCTGGTAGCAGCTGGAAGGAGAAGACGTAACTACAACACTGTTAGTGAGATGAGGGAATTTAAGATGCATGTTTTAATGTTGTTGTTATATAATATACAATTAAACAGTCCTTTTCAAGGCAGGGGTGCTTTTTTCAGCACGACACCGACCCCCCCACCCCATGCAAAACACAAAAATAGTCTCAATCGTTTGATGTAAGAAAAAATGTAAGATTAGTTTTTTTGTTTTACGTGTCACTATTGAAATGAGGACAATTCATTTTTAAGTGAGAAGAATGGAAGATGGGCTTCATTGTTGTTTTGGTGAACAAAGTTGAAGCTCTTCGGGCTGTGTTGCGATGGGTTGAAGGCGAGGTGATGCGGTGGAGATGAAGCATGTTCGGTTGTGACGGTGAGGCCAACTGGCAACAAAAAGCAGCATCTTGTGTTCGGACATTATCCCTAACTGATTACTCCAAACCACCACTCCAGCTGTATTAATAATAAACGCTCAATACGATACAAACATGTTCTTTCGTGCTGCTTTGGTTTCTAAAGGCTAAATAATATTTGAAAGGTCAAACCGTTCATGCAGCCCCACAAAAATGTTCATTTACAATTTATAAGATCAACATTTCATTATACAGAAAACTGGAGAAATAATTTACTTTACAGAGAAGAATGTTGTGTTTTTAGAAGAATGTGATGTTTTGATGATAGCCAGACAATTACAACATCCAGCTTCTGCTCTTCCTTCTTCTAATCCAATAAAGTTTGTTGTATAAATAAAAAAATGTTTGTGCCTCCTTTCGTAAAATCAGGTTATTGTCCAACAGTTTACTTGTCATATACGGAAGTATGTGGGCTGACTCTATTTGTGTAATGTGCCTGCGCGTTACAGGAGTTATTACGGTAGACCAGGAAGTTGGGGCTTTGTACTGACGTTGTACGTGTGTGTGTGTGTGTGTGTTCTGTCTACATGTGAAGAGCAGCAAAACAATGAACGAGCAAAGTGCTCGCAGCTCTTATTTCTTCATTCCACTTGTTTACAGCCAGCCTTCACAGAAAAATCAGTGTAACCTTATTTTTTCTTTTTCCTTAAACATGAATTCAGTTTTTACATGTTCCCAAAAGATTTAAAAGTAAAATGTGGTAATACACTCAGTTTTTACATGTTCCCAAAAGATTTAAAAGTAAAATGTGGTAATACACTCAGTTTTTACATGTTCCCAAAAGATTTAAAAGTAAAATGTGGTAATACACTCAGTTTTACATGTTCCCAAAAGATTTAAAAGTAAAATGTGGTAATACACTCAGTTTTTACATGTTCCCAAAAGATTTAAAAGTAAAATGTGGTAATACACTCAGTTTTTACATGTTCCCAAAAGATTTAAAAGTAAAATGTGGTAATACACTCAGTTTTTAAATGTTCCCAAAAGATTTAAAAGTAAAATGTGGTAATACACTCAGTTTTTACATGTTCCCAAAAGATTTAAAAGTAAAATGTGGTAATACACTCAGTTTTTACATGTTCCCAAAAGATTTAAAAGTAAAATGTGGTAATACACTCAGTTTTACATGTTCCCAAAAGATTTCAAAGTAAAATGTGGTAATACACTCAGTTTTTACATGTTCCCAAAAGATTTAAAAGTAAAATGTGGTAATACACTCAGTTTTTACATGTTCCCAAAAGATTTAAAAGTAAAATGTGGTAATACACTCAGTTTTTACATGTTCCCAAAAGATTTAAAAGTAAAATGTGGTAATACACTCAGTTTTTACATGTTCCCAAAAGATTTAAAAGTAAAATGTGGTAATACACTCAGTTTTTACATGTTCCCAAAAGATTTAAAAGTAAAATGTGGTAATACACTCAGTTTTTACATGTTCCCAAAAGATTTAAAAGTAAAATGTGGTAATACACTCAGTTTTACATGTTCCCAAAAGATTTAAAAGTAAAATGTGGTAATACACTCAGTTTTACATGTTCCCAAAAGATTTAAAAGTAAAATGTGGTAATACACTCAGTTTTACATGTTCCCAAAAGATTTAAAAGTAAAATGTGGTAATACACTCAGTTTTACATGTTCCCAAAAGATTTAAAAGTAAAATGTGGTAATACACTCAGTTTTTACATGTTCCCAAAAGATTTAAAAGTAAAATGTGGTAATACACTCAGTTTTACATGTTCCCAAAAGATTTAAAAGTAAAATGTGGTAATACACTCAGTTTTACATGTTCCCAAAAGATTTAAAAGTAAAATGTGGTAATACACTCAGTTTTTACATGTTCCCAAAAGATTTCAAAATAAAATGTGGTAATACACTCAGTTTTACATGTTCCCAAAAGATTTAAAAGTAAAATGTGGTAATACACTCAGTTTTTACATGTTCCCAAAAGATTTAAAAGTAAAATGTGGTAATACACTCAGTTTTACATGTTCCCAAAAGATTTAAAAGTAAAATGTGGTAATACACTCAGTTTTTACATGTTCCCAAAAGATTTAAAAGTAAAATGTGGTAATACACTCAGTTTTTACATGTTCCCAAAAGATTTAAAAGTAAAATGTGGTAATACACTCAGTTTTTACATGTTCCCAAAAGATTTAAAAGTAAAATGTGGTAATACACTCAGTTTTACATGTTCCCAAAAGATTTAAAAGTAAAATGTGGTAATACACTCAGTTTTTACATGTTCCCAAAAGATTTAAAAGTAAAATGTGGTAATACACTCAGTTTTTACATGTTCCCAAAAGATTTAAAAGTAAAATGTGGTAATACACTCAGTTTTTACATGTTCCCAAAAGATTTAAAAGTAAAATGTGGTAATACACTCAGTTTTACATGTTCCCAAAAGATTTAAAAGTAAAATGTCGTAATACACTCAGTTTTACATGTTCCCAAAATATTTAAAAGTAAAATGTGGTAATACACTCAGTTTTACATGTTCCCAAAAGATTTAAAAGTAAAATGTGGTAATACACTCAGTTTTACATGTTCCCAAAATATTTAAAAGTAAAATGTGGTAATACACTCAGTTTTTACATGTTCCCAAAATATTTAAAAGTAAAATGTGGTAATACACTCAGTTTTACATGTTCCCAAAAGATTTAAAAGTAAAATGTGGTAATACACTCAGTTTTTACATGTTCCCAAAAGATTTAAAAGTAAAATGTGGTAATACACTCAGTTTTTTACATGTTCCCAAAAGATTTAAAAGTAAAATGTGGTAATACACTCAGTTTTACATGTTCCCAAAAGATTTAAAAGTAAAATGTGGTAATACACTCAGTTTTTACATGTTCCCAAAAGATTTAAAAGTAAAATGTGGTAATACACTCAGTTTTTACATGTTCCCAAAAGATTTAAAAGTAAAATGTGGTAATACACTCAGTTTTTACATGTTCCCAAAATATTTAAAAGTAAAATGTGGTAATACACTCAGTTTTTACATGTTCCCAAAAGATTTAAAAGTAAAATGTGGTAATACACTCAGTTTTTACATGTTCCCAAAAGATTTAAAAGTAAAATGTGGTAATACACTCAGTTTTACATGTTCCCAAAAGATTTAAAAGTAAAATGTGGTAATACACTCAGTTTTTACATGTTCCCAAAGATTTAAAAGTAAAATGTGGTAATACACTCAGTTTTTACATGTTCCCAAAAGATTTAAAAGTAAAATGTGGTAATACACTCAGTTTTTACATGTTCCCAAAAGATTTAAAAGTAAAATGTGGTAATACACTCAGTTTTTACATGTTCCCAAAAGATTTAAAAGTAAAATGTGGTAATACACTCAGTTTTTACATGTTCCCAAAAGATTTAAAAGTAAAATGTGGTAATACACTCAGTTTTTACATGTTCCCAAAAGATTTAAAAGTAAAATGTGGTAATACACTCAGTTTTTACATGTTCCCAAAAGATTTAAAAGTAAAATGTGGTAATACACTCAGTTTTTACATGTTCCCAAAAGATTTAAAAGTAAAATGTGGTAATACACTCAGTTTTACATGTTCCCAAAAGATTTAAAAGTAAAATGTGGTAATACACTCAGTTTTACATGTTCCCAAAAGATTTAAAAGTAAAATGTGGTAATACACTCAGTTTTACATGTTCCCAAAAGATTTAAAGTAAAATGTGGTAATACACTCAGTTTTACATGTTCCCAAAATATTTAAAAGTAAAATGTGGTAATACACTCAGTTTTACATGTTCCCAAAAGATTTAAAAGTAAAATGTGGTAATACACTCAGTTTTACATGTTCCCAAAAGATTTAAAAGTAAATGTGGTAATACACTCAGTTTTTACATGTTCCAAAAGATTTCAAAATAAAATGTGGTAATACACTCAGTTTTACATGTTCCCAAAAGATTTAAAAGTAAAATGTGGTAATACACTCAGTTTTTACATGTTCCCAAAAGATTTAAAAGTAAAATGTGGTAATACACTCAGTTTTACATGTTCCCAAAAGATTTAAAAGTAAAATGTGGTAATACACTCAGTTTTTACATGTTCCCAAAAGATTTCAAAGTAAAATGTGGTAATACACTCAGTTTTTACATGTTCCCAAAAGATTACACTCAGTTTTTACATGTTCCCAAAAGATTTAAAAGTAAAATGTGGTAATACACTCAGTTTTACATGTTCCAAAAGATTTAAAAGTAAAATGTGGTAATACACTCAGTTTTTACATGTTCCCAAAAGATTTAAAAGTAAAATGTGGTAATACACTCAGTTTTTACATGTTCCCAAAAGATTTAAAAGTAAAATGTGGTAATACACTCAGTTTTTACATGTTCCCAAAAGATTTAAAAGTAAAATGTGGTAATACACTCAGTTTTACATGTTCCCAAAAGATTTAAAAGTAAAATGTCGTAATACACTCAGTTTTACATGTTCCCAAAATATTTAAAAGTAAAATGTGGTAATACACTCAGTTTTACATGTTCCCAAAAGATTTAAAAGTAAAATGTGGTAATACACTCAGTTTTACATGTTCCCAAAATATTTAAAAGTAAAATGTGGTAATACACTCAGTTTTTACATGTTCCCAAAATATTTAAAAGTAAAATGTGGTAATACACTCAGTTTTACATGTTCCCAAAATATTTAAAGTAAAATGTGGTAATACACTCAGTTTTTACATGTTCCCAAAAGATTTAAAAGTAAAATGTGGTAATACACTCAGTTTTACATGTTCCCAAAAGATTTAAAAGTAAAATGTGGTAATACACTCAGTTTTTACATGTTCCCAAAATATTTAAAAGTAAAATGTGGTAATACACTCAGTTTTTACATGTTCCCAAAAGATTTAAAAGTAAAATGTGGTAATACACTCAGTTTTACATGTTCCCAAAAGATTTAAAAGTAAAATGTGGTAATACACTCAGTTTTACATGTTCCCAAAAGATTTAAAAGTAAAATGTGGTAATACACTCAGTTTTTACATGTTCCCAAAAGATTTAAAAGTAAAATGTGGTAATACACTCAGTTTTACATGTTCCCAAAAGATTTAAAAGTAAAATGTGGTAATACACTCAGTTTTACATGTTCCCAAAAGATTTAAAAGTAAAATGTGGTAATACACTCAGTTTTACATGTTCCCAAAAGATTTAAAAGTAAAATGTGGTAATACACTCAGTTTTACATGTTCCCAAAAGATTTAACAGTAAAATGTGGTAATACACTCAGTTTTACATGTTCCCAAAAGATTTAAAAGTAAAATGTGGTAATACACTCAGTTTTACATGTTCCCAAAAGATTTAAAAGTAAAATGTGGTAATACACTCAGTTTTTACATGTTCCCAAAAGATTTAAAAGTAAAATGTGGTAATACACTCAGTTTTACATGTTCCCAAAAGATTTAAAAGTAAAATGTGGTAATACACTCAGTTTTTACATGTTCCCAAAAGATTTAAAAGTAAAATGTGGTAATACACTCAGTTTTACATGTTCCCAAAAGATTTAAAAGTAAAATGTGGTAATACACTCAGTTTTACATGTTCCCAAAGAATTAAAAGTAAAATGTGGTAATACACTCAGTTTTTACATGTTCCCAAAAGATTTAAAAGTAAAATGTGGTAATACACTCAGTTTTACATGTTCCCAAAAGATTTAAAAGTAAAATGTGGTAATACACTCAGTTTTACATGTTCCCAAAAGATTTAAAAGTAAAATGTGGTAATACACTCAGTTTTACATGTTCCCAAAAGAATTAAAAGTAAAATGTGGTAATACACTCAGTTTTTACATGTTCCCAAAAGATTTCAAAGTAAAATGTGGTAATACACTCAGTTTTTACATGTTCCCAAAAGATTTCAAAGTAAAATGTGGTAATACACTCAGTTTTTACATGTTCCCAAAAGATTTAAAAGTAAAATGTGGTAATACACTCAGTTTTTACATGTTCCCAAAAGATTTAAAAGTAAAATGTGGTAATACACTCAGTTTTACATGTTCCCAAAAGATTTCAAAGTAAAATGTGGTAATACACTCAGTTTTACATGTTCCCAAAAGATTTAAAAGTAAAATGTGGTAATACACTCAGTTTTTACATGTTCCCAAAAGATTTAAAAGTAAAATGTGGTAATACACTCAGTTTTTACATGTTCCCAAAAGATTTAAAAGTAAAATGTGGTAATACACTCAGTTTTTACATGTTCCCAAAAGATTTAAAAGTAAAATGTGGTAATACACTCAGTTTTACATGTTCCCAAAAGATTTAAAAGTAAAATGTGGTAATACACTCAGTTTTTACATGTTCCCAAAAGATTTAAAAGTAAAATGTGGTAATACACTCAGTTTTACATGTTCCCAAAAGATTTAAAAGTAAAATGTGGTAATACACTCAGTTTCACATGTTCCCAAAAGAATTAAAAGTAAAATGTGGTAATACACTCAGTTTTTACATGTTCCCAAAAGATTAAAAGTAAAATGTGGTAATACACTCAGTTTTTACATGTTCCCAAAAGATTTAAAAGTAAAATGTGGTAATACACTCAGTTTTACATGTTCCCAAAAGATTTAAAAAGTAAAATGTGGTAATACACTCAGTTTTACATGTTCCCAAAAGATTTAAAAGTAAAATGTGGTAATACACTCAGTTTTACATGTTCCCAAAAGATTTAAAAGTAAAATGTGGTAATACACTCAGTTTTACATGTTCCCAAAAGATTTAAAAGTAAAATGTGGTAATACACTCAGTTTTTACATGTTCCCAAAAGATTTAAAAGTAAAATGTGGTAATACACTCAGTTTTACATGTTCCCAAAAGATTTAAAAGTAAAATGTGGTAATACACTCAGTTTTACATGTTCCCAAAAGATTTCAAAGTAAAATGTGGTAATACACTCAGTTTTTACATGTTCCCAAAAGATTTCAAAGTAAAATGTGGTAATACACTCAGTTTTTACATGTTCCCAAAAGATTTAAAAGTAAAATGTGGTAATACACTCAGTTTTTACAACACAGACTTTATAGAGCTGCATTCTTGTGTATATCATGTTGTAACTTGGCATAATGCAAGAAAGGTTCATCTAATAAATGCAAAGACAAACCAGTTAGATTTTCTTGGGGATTCACATATTTAGTATAATACACACCCAGATGAGTGAAAATTGTCAAAATATTTCAGTTTCAGAGGCTGAAACGTAAATGCGATACAGAAGAAGAGTTTGAAAGCAACACACAAGACATGAGTCAAAGATTTAAAAATAGAGGTTATAAACAACAAACTATACTCAAAGCTTTCAATAAAGCTAAAAGTCTCCCTGGAGAACAGCTGCTGGTCCCTAAACAAAAAGACCAATTGGACTCTGATCAAGTAGTAACCCAATACAGCAATGAAGCTAATCAAAGTAAACTAACTGTTACAAGAAACTGGGATATATTGAAAAGTGACAGAGTCCTTAGAGAAGCTCTTCCAGACTCTCCAACCATCAGTTTGAGAAAAGCCCGACCTTAAATGATAAGCTGGTTAAAAGTCACCTCGCCCCTTTAAAACTAAAAACATGGCTGTCTACCATTAAAGTAACCACAAGTGTGTAACCCCTGTAGCAACATGATTAATGATAACTACTTTACAGACGTATCACCCGGTCGTAAGTTTGACATCATTTATTAATTGTAATACTTCATATGTAGTAAACAGACTAGAAGAACATGTGGTTGCTTCTACATGGAAGAACAAATTAAAAGCAAGGTTGGCTGAACATAAACATGCAGTTAGAACCGGTAACCTACAATATCCTACGGCTGTTCACTATCTTGATGCTAACCATGGTAACTGTAGGTTACTGAAGGTATCTGGAACAGAGCACATAGAAAACCCAATTAGAGGTGGAGACAGACTTAAAAACTCTTACAAAGAGCATAATTCTGGATCTTCACACTAAAAGCGACACAGTACCAGGTTTGAACGGGGAACTGGATTTTTCTCCTTTTTTGTAATGTAACTGATTAATCTTTGGTTCCTTGAAGAAGAAATGAACCATTTCTATTTATTTTTAGTAGATATACGTATGATTATTGATGTATATATACATATCTGTTGAATCTTGTCATACTACGCTGTGTTTACTTGTTTTTTTTAAAGAATCTCTGACTTGATTGTCATTGGCCGGTGACGGGTACCATGTGACCGTCTACCTGCCCACACAGAGCAGCTGCTGGTGATTGTCTGTTTATACATGAATTAAGACAAACATTTTGACACCTGAAGAAGGCCTCTTACGCTGAAACACGTTGATATGTTTGTTAATAGATTAGCCACGAGGTAATAAAGGCTTTTTATTTTCTACCTTCTTGAGTACCTCAGTAATCTTTTCATGAGTTCAACTTGATCCCATAGCTGAAGAGCACCAGAGGAACCATCGTTACACCCAAGCAGCCCTCCAGGCACTTTTCTTTTTTCTATTACAACTCAAACAAGAGCATGACTTCAATATTATTTAACCTCCTCCACTGAGGAATAAATAAAGTCCTCAATAAAGTTGGTACAAGTTAGTAAAAATATCCAACAACAGTGATTAAACTAACTAGACATCTCTCCTTCAACGACATGCCCAGGCAACCAGCAGCAGACAGAGATTCCCTTCTGGAAGATTCCCTGCTTATTAAAAGAGGCCGTAGTACTGGAGAAGGGAAGCATGGCTACTTCTAGAACCAGAGTCTGGACAGGGCCGAGTAAGCAGCTGGGAAACAGGATCTCTGCAAAGGTGCTGTATGCTACAGTAAAATCACACCGATAGATGTCAGCTTCAGGGTCCAGTTTTCAGACCAAGGATCCAGAAAGCAGTGACAGAAACATCAGAGTCAGGTTTTTCTCCTGGACTAAAAGATAAGGATTTCCAGCTTGAAGTTTCATTTGACTAATGGATGTAGTTTATTCCTGAAGAGGTGGAATATAAAGACAAGGGTTCTTCAACTAAAAAAAGGGACTACACAATTTGAATCCTGGCATCTGGACTCATATTATAAATGAGCATATTTGGAAAGAAGTTAAAAGTCCATACACATCTGTATTTAAGAGAGCCAAGGTCCATCCATCACAGATAGCTAATTATACATCTATAAAAGGCTACTACAAAGATTGTGTTAGCCTTCTAGATATTCAGTGTGAGAAAGAGCCTGCACTAAACAGTCTGATGGTCCTAAAGTCCAAAATAAAAACCACTGATGACTCCAAGCACACAGGTCAGTCCAAGCGCTTCATGTCTGGACACCTGTGTGTGCAGGTAGCTGTGTGAGGGTAGGAAAGAGCTCATGTATGGCTGCATCATGGAGACCTGAGTCAAGCCATCTACCCAACTCGGCTGCCCTGTGGAAAGCAAAACAGGAGAGAAATGACTTGGAACTGGGTGAAAAAGATCCCTTTAGGTCACTGCAGATGCTAAAATACAGTGCTCCGCACAGTGGTAGCGTCAGGGACATCAGCCTGGACAAGTTCTTCTGCCACTACTAGAGTCAAACACAAATGCATGTTTACAAGACGCTGTCGAAGAAATCTCAGTGTTTTCAGGTAACTGGCTCAGTGGTGGAAAACTGGTGAGACCAAATGGCTCCTCCAGCCACATCTTCTTGTATCAAGGAGTCCTGAAAGGACTAAACAGCTCCAGTGTAGCCGTGGTCCAGATGTTCGAAAGACACGATGCTGTTGCTCACAGACTGGATTCGTGCAGGTGCACCTGTGCCAAAACAAGTTGTAAGTGATTTTTTTCTTGCTTTTCCTGGTGCTCTGGTGAAGGTTGTTACTCCTCATCGTGACCTCAAGACTTACATCAACGAGTGCTTTGGTGTCTTACAAGGAAACCAGGGTGCAAAACTGCCTCCTTGTTTAGTCAGAGTTGATGTTGTACACTGCATCAAGATGATCTGCCAGTGGGAATTCCTGAAAAACAAAACCCCACACATAAAGATTTGTTTGTGAGGGCAGTAGCACAACTCATTAAATCACAGTCCCTGAAGCATGTAAAAGAACTGATACAAGCCATCACTGTGATGGCAGTGATAACTCTGGAGTCCCTCTCACATCAGAGATATGCAAGAAGCATCTGAAAGGGACTTCCCTGATGAAGAAGCGCCTGTGAGTGGAGTGTGAGGCTAGCATCATGGCCGAAATAAAGGAGATACACGCCGACGTGAGAGAGGAAGGATCATCTTTCACATGTCGAACACGAAGAGTTGAAAAAACTGGGTTTTAAACATACCTATTATTACTAAGAAAAGTAAAAATATAAACTTTCAGTTTTCCTCCCACATCACTGATAATGAAGTGTGTTAAGTTCTGGTAAAAGGTTTTATTGATCATAAAGAAGTCACCTTGTTAAATGTTTATAGACCTCTAGAGAGTGATGGGCAACTAATTAATAAGATTTTTGACTTAATATGCCTGAAAACAACTGGGGTGTTGGTATGTGGGGGGACTGGAATATTAACTTACAACAATCATTAGACTCCTCTAATAGTTAAAACATTAAATGTAAGAAACTTTGTGGAGATTCAACTCTAGTTTCCTTATTGAAAGTTACTTTATTAAATAAGTAGGAGGAATATGAGGATCATATCCTTCATAATGATAGAGGAGATGTTTCACCGTGTGTGTTGTGGGATGCTGCCAAGGCAGTCCTCAGAGGTAAAGGTGGTCATCTATTAGAAAAAAGGACTTGGTTGCTAAACTTAAATGTTTGGAAGAGGAACACATGAGGAACAATGAACGTACTTTAAAAGAAAAACTCTGCGTGAGACAGATTTAAATGAGCTGTATCAGAACCAAATAGAAAAGAAAGCTAAATTTATAAAGCAAAATTATTACAAAAATGGCCCCCAGGCCAAAGAAGTGCTTGTTTGTTCGTCAACAGCAAGCAGAAAGATTTATACATAAAGTAAAAAATCCACACACCGATAAGATTCAACACAACTTAGAAGATATACAACAATCCTTCCTGGCTTACTGCTATAATTTATACTTTCAACCGCCAGCAGGCGACTTAGCATCGGTAGTTTTTTCACCTCTCTGGATTTACCTTCTACAGGTACTGAAGAGCTAACACAGGAAGAAATTAAAACAGTAATATTAAATTTGAAGAGTAATAAAATGCCCGGCCCAGATGGTTTCCCCTCTGAATGGTTCAAATGTCTCAGACTTATAATTACACCATTATTAAAATCCTGTTTTTACCATGTTCTGGGCGGGGGGATAAGCATGCTCTTATCTCAGTGATACCAAAATCTGGTAAAGATGCAACCGAGTGCAGCTCCTATAGACCCATTTCTGTCCTGAACGCGGATTACAAAATATCTGCTACAATATCGGCCACACTGAAAAAAATGATACTTTGAACCAACTTAAAAAAATTGGTGTAATTTGTTACAGCTAAATTTATTAGTTTGTCTCCAGCTATATTTCTGATTTGATCAAACTGTAAATTTTGATTTAGCATCAGTCAAAACTGTTTGTTTTCCTAAATCATACATTTACATTGGAATAAATCATTTTCTGGAGTTCCCTTCAAAGACAATAAACCCCTTTATCACTTTAGTCCAAGTTGATTTTTTTCTCTTTGGTACAACCTAATTTCTTCACTTGATAAAAACCTAAGAAATTACATTAGTTCTAATTACATTTGTTCTTTGTACTTAGCTAATTAAAATTATGTAATTTTGTTAGTCAGGTACTTTAAATTTTTAGTTTGATGTTATAAAATTCCATTTCTAATTTTGCACAAAAATGGTTTCTTATGTTGAATAAAAAATGTTCCTTAATAAAGCTTCACAAAAATCAGATATTTTCTTCAACATAAAATGTATCACAAACCAATGCAACACTATACTGCAGGGGTGTCCAAAGTCGGTCCTCGAGGGCCTCTGTCTTCATGTTTTCCGTGTGTCCCTGCTCAAACACACCTGACTCAAATTAAATTAATCCAACAGCCTGTGAAGTTCTGCACAATGACTCGTTTATTTGAGTCAGGTGTGTTGGCGAAAACCTGGTGGATTGTGGCCCTAGAGGACCGGAGCTGGACACCCCTGCTGAGTAAAAGCAGAAAACCAAAAATTATTCATTGCTTGAAGACACATTTTTTTTAAGACTCATTTTATTAAAGTGTGTTTTTAAAACAAGGATGTCTTTTCCATGTACCATGTTACCACCCCTTTTGTCTAGGGGTATGAAGGGGTCGAACACAAGAGCGGAACCACGGGAGTAAATAAAGTAGTACAGTTTATTGACATATAATCACACATAAACGGGGTTCCAGACTTCGATTGTCTCAACACATAATAAACTTCAAAAGTTACAACAAATTGGTTGTGATTGGCTCTTTTGAGGCAGCTCCAGCCCTCTGATTGGACGGGGGATCCCTGAACTGGAGTAGGTGGTAGCCAATCAGCACGTCGGAAAGGAGGGGTCCTGAGAAGATCTCCATAGTCAGGCAATTTGGCAATCATTCCATTAGTCCACAGGCTGAAGGGCCTGCGGGCCGTAACATAAAAAATTTGTTCTTTCCGACATCCCCTCCTTTGAGAACATTGATTGAATGTCTTACCTTTAAACACACACACCTTTAATGTTCCAGCTATTAACTAAAATAATTTCTACTGTGAACAGTGTGAAAACGTAGCTTGGCTGAAATAAAATTATTAAAATGTTTCTTGAATACTACAAACATTTAAACTGCTAGCACAGCATAAACAAACATCACAGAGAGGCAGTTGTGTCTCACATTTTCTGTACTGCAAAAACCAATATGATCTGAGTACAGATTAACCCTGTGTGTCTGAAACTTCCTCAAATTAAAGTGTCCATCACTCATCTAATTCAACAGAAATGTACATTTCCCTGGAATGTATCTGAACACATACAAAAAAAGAACAAAAAGAACTGCTGTGTGTCTAAGTCTGATCATTAGAGCTTGACACTGAGACTACAGACTCTGCGAGTCATTTTCTTTGGCTCTATCTCCATGAAGAGTTTCTGGAGGGCATCAAAAGTGTGTTTCAGCTTTTTGGGATAGCTCAAGTTGAGAGCATAGATCAAGTTAAAGAGCATTGCACAAGCATGTGCGATTGATGGCAACTCATTTAGGGCATCTACACCTTCAATGACAATTCCACCGTCACAGGGTTGCTGCAGAGGGTCCTCTCCACGTCTGATGACAAACACCGCCATGGTACACCTCTGAAGCTCTGTTTCTGCTTCCTCCTTCTGATCAATCTGTTAAAAGACAATCACAAATTCATCCAAATGTCCTTCAAAGTCATAATATTTTGAAACTGGTTTCTAGTATAACACTGTATTAACATTGGTACACTAGGTGTGTACAAAAACATTTTACTGGTAGGGTATATTTCTTAACTTAAACATTTTACCCGTGTTGCATAAAGGTCCATTCATGCTCAAAGCAGAAGACGGATACACAGATATTTTTGTACTGTCTCAGCACCTCAATCAGCTTTTTATTATGTGTAATAAGGATTACACTTAACGTTAATATACCGGACACATATTCAGCCTGTTGTTCTGTGTGCGATTGTATTAGTTGAATAACTTTCTTTTCCAGATTAAATGTTTGTCCTTGGTCTTGAATTTTGTTAAATAATTTTCTTTTTTCTCTCCCTCTCTTTTTCTACCTTGTCCTGTCCAGCATCACAGCAGAAGAATGATGGTCTGGCTGCTGTGTTGTGCTGAACAAATTTGCTTTGCCAAGAGGAGCTTTATGGGTATAAGGCTCCTCTTGATAATCAGATTTATTTATTTTAAACAATAAATAAATAGTAATTAAATAATTCCCATTCATTTTTTAATCTTATTTATTTTGAATTATGAAATTTATTTAATCTTGCTGGACCGGACCAGAGAGGACAGAAAAAAGGACAATAATGGAGAGAAGGAAAGTGGAAAAAAGGAAGAGGAACAAAGATCCAGCAGGTAGAAGCAACGAGCTTCAGTCCAACCTAACAGCAACAACCAGCTGCTGCACCTGTACAGAAACACAGCAGAGAATTTCCTGCAGCTTTTACAGGTAAACTAAGCAGACAATCATGAGGAGCTCCTAAAAATAACCAAGACAGCAACAACACTTTCAGTCACACTAAAATAAGACAGATTTTCTGATAGCACACACTTCCTTTTTACACCAAAATGACTAGTTAATGAATTTTCTTCAATAGCTTTAAGATGAGCAATATGACTCTCCCTGCTTCTTAGACAAAATGCTCAGAAATTTACTGACTTTGTTTGAAAGTCAGTGTTTTCTGCTGTACAAAATCTGCAAATATACTTGCTTGAAAAGTTTTCCAAGAAACCTGCAATACTGTGTGCCCCGAGGTTGTCTGCAACTACACAATGAACAAAGCCTTTCAAAGTTTTCCCTAACTTAGCAATATACAGTCCTTGTTCCAGTGTAATAAGATCATCTAGTAAAGGTCTTAATACAGTTTCAAAACCATGACACTTGACATCTTCACTATGAATAAGTGCAGCTAAATATATATTTGACAATGATGAGTGACAGCTAGCAGGTAAGTTCCCCAATGTCCAATATAGACCACAAATCTTGTGTTTTTTCTTGGAAGTGCCCAGAGGATTGCAGATTTCAAAATCATCTATACAAAATAATTGAAATGGCACATTCCTTTGACAACTGCACATTTTCTTTATAATGACTACCATCATAAGTAATTATAAACTTTATCTGACTGAATGTGATGGAGTACTTTTAAATTGATTGTTTTATCAAGTAATGTTTGACAGCTTAGGATTTGCTGTAAAGATTTCAGTATAGAGACATATTGGAATGATTTCTTGTTTTGGGAGTCAAGCACAAATTTTACAGGTTCTACAATATTAAAAAGTTTTTTGTAATATGTCTTTCGCTTCCAGGCAGTGGAAAGAGGGCCTTGACCACCAAAAGAAGCTCTAACTGGATTTGACTTACAAAGACTAGATGCTAACGCTTTCAGAACTGCTCCGTCAACTTGATGCTTACTGCTTACTAAGTAATGAACTATGTTTGATGGGTAAGAGGGACAGAAGCATTGCTTAATAAATAGTCAAACTCTTGTAAAAGTTCATCAACAGCCACACTAGAAACAAGATGAACATATTCTAGCTTCAGTAACAGAGAGGCAACTTTGAGCTCGATGTTTTGTGGCAACTCATTTAAATCCTGACGATCAAAATTAGACTCGCTTGATTCCTCTAAACTCAAGTCACACGAAGGTTCACTATGACCACTTGTACTATCCCAGGAAGGACTTTCAAAAGGAAGACCAATGTTTTTCTGGAGTATTTCAGGCTTTAAATTATTTGCTGAACAACCTTTATGATTTCTGCTTCTGTGAGTTCGAAAAGAACCATATATATTAGTTTGGTATGAACACCCCTGAAACTCACAAATAACAGTTTCACTGTTTTTCAGATGCTGAGCTAGATGCTGAAAATAGTCTTTTAAAGTTGAACACTGATTGCAGTTGCATAAGGGACACTTAAACAAGGTCAGTTCAGCTGGTGAGTATGGCTTATGATGTCTTGACAAATGGGTCAACAGGGCTTTCCAGGTCTTGCATGTACACGGACAGTTAAAATGGATGCATGGATAAGATTGCCGACGTCCATAATGTCCATGTCCAGCTTATAATGTTTAAGGAGTTCTGATCTTTGTGAAACAGAAGTCCCACAGTCTTTGCACGTCCACATTCAAAGGAAGACTAGAGGGGGGAAAAACAGGACCCATCTTACCCATTTGCCACTTCTTTCAAAAGTACACCAAATGTGTGTGTTTGATATATTCCAGCTTTGTGTAATTAGTCACTTCTGCAAGAAAACAATTTTTAACCTTTTTTTTGGCAGATTAACATATTTGTACACTTCATTAGACATACAAAATGCCTCTGCATGACTCCAAGAAGTCATAGAACCACACTAAGTTCTCCATCTCATCAAAGATCAGGCCACATCCCAGCTACTACATCGGTTTTCAGCATAAAAAAATGAGACAATTGTTAATACTGACCACTTAATTCTGTATAACTTTGTTTTTTTTAATTTAAAGTACACAAGTTTTAAAGTCTTGTAATATCCTCCAAAATTATAATACTCCTTTTTATGGCTGAAAATTTAAATGTCCAAATATTTCAATGAGTGCCCAATAAACGAGTGCAAAGCGTCCTGCAGGGGGTGGGACACATGGTCTGCGTCCATGCTGGACCATGAGTCCCACCCCCTGCAGGACGCTCTGTCAGCTCTGGAGAGCAGCTTCAGTGACAGACTGATCCTCACTGTGTGAAGGAGAGACTCTGCAGGTCTTTCCTCCCTACCATATACTGTACATAATATTATTTATTGTATATGTGTTCTTGTTTGATATCACCTGTGTGCTTCTGCTTACTGCACCTGTACTGTTACAATAAAGCAAATTCCCCACTGAGGGACTAATACTTTCTATTCTATTCTATTCTATTCTATTCTAAAGGGTTAAAAGGATAAAGTAACTTCTTTAGAAAGTATCAGTCTGACAACAAGCGTTATAAATTTTCCCAGTTTCTTTTGAATTAATCTTTCTAAAAATCAATTATTACATGGGTTAAGATTCTCTAAGAAAGTACATGTGGTCTAACAAATAGAAAAGTAATAACTTCATTCTTTAAACATATGAACTGCAATGATTTCATTGTATTTTTAACCACAAGTCTTTTATTGACTTAATTTAGTCTGATAAGACCAACTTAAAATCCAGATGATAATTACTTGAAAAAATTCTTTTTTTTTTGTTTTTTTTTTTTTTTTTTGGTAATTTGTGTTAGTAATTTCTAATAAACGTTAAATATGTTTAAAAAGTAAAATAAAAAACAAAAAACTGTCCTAATAAATGTATTGCAATTTCTATAGTAATGTATGACAAGACTATACCTCTTTAAAAAATTCAAAGCAATTATCTAACTTGTTAAATTTGGGATGTGTATTTAAACATTCAAGCAGACTTTCACAGCTTTACATTTTCTGACTTACCCAGTTCCACAATGTGGCTGCCTGTGGCCTTTTCAGAAAACCAAAAACCTGCTGACACAAAAGACAAGGTGAGGGAACAATCAGTATTATTCCGTTCTGTCATTCAGAGTATTTACTCAACTAGGTCAGGGCTGTTCAACTCAGCTCCACAATGGTTTCAGTCCTGCAGATTTTTGATGTTTCCCTGCTTCAACACACCTGATTCCACATTGAAAAGCCCTGAACTAGAGCTTAAATGACCTGGGAAATTGTATTTTATTCATTTGCATGGTTTTCATTTAGGGTACCCTGGCAGGCATTTGGTGGTTTACAAACTTTTTGAGCCACGACCCCAAGATAACATACACTTGCTGCTCTAGCTGATGGGTCAATAACAAGCTTGTACAGAACTTTAACATGCAACTGATGAGCTATTCCTTTGAATTAGGTGAGTTGCTGCAGAGCGCTATCTGAATCCCACATGACTGCCGCCCTTGAGGATTGGATCTGGTGATCCCTGATATATGATCCTACCAAATAAAAAATAATAAATGAATAATTCCTTCACCCACTGCATCAAGAAAGATTAAGCTAATAGCAAATAAATAATCTGGGATTTAGCCGGCATTTGTGCTTCTACCATATTACATTTGAACATTTAATTTTGTTTTTAATACAGTACTTTTACTACAAAAGCCTTAATGCATGTTTGCAGTAATGTGAATGCAACAAAAATAGTGGTTTTCAGTTAACTCCATTGGAAAAAAAATAGAATATATATGCACATGAACTTAACTTTGCACGAGTTAATGGCGGCGGGAACGGATGCGTTGAAGAAGGCAAGTTAGCTTTATGCAAACAGCACGGTGCTCCAGTGATACAGCATGACTTAGACTTCGCAAAACTAATTCCAGTATAAGCAATATCAAACGGCGTTTCGTCTGAGCATCGTTTGGAGCTTAAAAATCTGCCATTCTGAAGAATGTTAAGCTAACCAGAGCCACGTGCTGGCGAGATAGCAAAAAATGTGTAAAATAGTTTGTCCGCCCATTAAACATCCATTTAATGCAAATACAAAACTGCCTTGGGCATAAAATGACTAAATATGACATCCTTACCTTTTGTAAAAGCGTTTTTTAAGTATAACTGTCGGTCATCAAGGAGCATCCAGTGCTGAAGCAAAGTAAAGGCGCAGACTGAACTCAGCAGCTCCGAGATCTCTGTGTGATGTCACATGGTCACGTCACGACTTCTTTGCCTTAAAGTGAAAATTTACCTAAAAACTAATTGTTTGTTTCTACTGACTTTTCCCATGAGAAGTGATTTTTAATCCAAAGTAAAGTTAAATAAACAGTTTCAAGTCAGAAATTCAGAGTTTCCATAATACCAGTGTAAAAATTCAATTTAAGTTAATGACATGGATTAGAAAACATTTTCTCTGAATTAGTAGAAACTGACCAGATGGGATTTGTTAAGAATTGACAGACGCATGATAACAAACATCGGGTACTTCATCTTCTGGTTAGTTCAGGAACACTTAGCCTCGACGCTGAGAAAAGGTTTGACTCCGTCAGATGGGATTCTTATGCCTAACATTAAAGCGTTTTCAATAATCAGATGATTAGTTGTGTTAGGTCCTTGTACACTTCACCTACCGCAGGAATAAAAGTGGATGACGATTTATCAGACTTAGGCCCTGATCTATTAACGCTTTGCGTGTACTAAAACAGGTGCAGACGGCTTTGCTCCGCTAAAATCGGCCCAAGCTTATCTATCAAAGCCGCAAACATGGAACTGCGTCAGTTATCCTGGCAAAACTGCGCCGCTCTCCACTTTGCGTTTCTGAAGCTACTGCATATGCATTATGGGCGTTCCGGCCAGAAAGTGCACATTAGTGGGAGGAGACTATGCAAATAAATCTGGTTTGCGCAGCAGTGGGATTCATGTAGCCCGCAAATAGTTTGCGGTGTTTATGTTTGCTCTAAAAATAGCGTTTCTGAAAAGCAGGTGCTAATTGGCACAACAGTATACGCGCAATGGCTGCAGTAATAATTTTAAGGAGGAGGCACAGACACCATGAAAGGCGACTAAGATAATGCATTTTTTTCTATTATATTAATATATTTAGAATGCCAGAGAAGAGGATTGTGGAGACGATCCAGCGTTGCAATATTAGAATTGCTGGATAAGTTTAAAGACTTTATCATGCCTGTCTTTTATTATTATTATTATTATTATTATTATTATTATTATTATTTCTTTATAGCTTTTAAACCTTTATTATTTCTTATTTGTTCCTTGCATGTTTTTATATGTACAATACCTTGGTTCCTAAAGGTTGTTGTTAGTGTGCCTTATAAATAAATAGAACTTGAATATGAAACTATATTGCAGCATTTCTGGTGACATTTAGATTTTTTTCCTCGACTTCCGCAATATTTTTATTTGTCTCCTTTATTTGTCTCAACTTCTATCGGATAAAAGTTAATTCTGCGTTTGCGGTTTCCTTGCTCTCCAGAACCTTACATGACAGAGCAAACAGCGCCGCTAAATCCTCATTTAAATACTGCTGTTTGCTCCGCAAATGATAACAGGAGCAGTCTTAATAGATCAGGCGCTAATCGTAGAAACATAACCAGAGCAAAACTGCGCAGCAAATGTTAAATAGCGCAGCAGTTTTGCCCTCGTCATAACTCAGCCCCTTAGTCTTTCTTGAGTGGGGGTGCCGCTAAGGGTGCCCGCTTGGCCCAGCGCGCTTTGCCTTATTTATTGAGCCACTGGCACAGGATGCAGAAGGAAAAACTGGAACAAGTGGATCCATGTGATTCGATCCAGACTGACCTAAGACAGTAGGAAACAGAAATCTGTGAGGAAAGCAGGGCGCCTGCCATGGCTTCAATATTCACTATATCCTGGGCCCGGTCGTTCAAACGTATCAGATTTCAGTTATTGGATCAAATCATGAAAATGGGTTGTTTAAAATCATGTAATCCAATCCTGGTTGTCATCTGGATAAAACCCTCAGTTTGAGTAGGATCCAGACAACTTTGATCCAGAAAAACAGGATTATCCTGATCTGATATTTACATTGTAGCACCTGACTTTAACCGGTACGGTGATAAAGTGGTTAAATAGGTACAGGTTACCTGTTAAGCCTTTCAGCGTAGTAAAGCAAGAATAAAAACAAGACATTATCATGTCCCCTTAAAATAAAGCCCCAAACAAATTCAATAACAAACACACAATAATTTATCTTCCTGTCTCTCTAAAAGATGACACACGAGTGTTTTACCACAGCACACACCCACATCTCTATCCAAGCCCAGGAAGTGTGTCTTTTACTGAACGGTCTTCCTGTAAATTCTTCTGCAGGCCTTCTCTTGTTTCCAGATGTTTCCAGTTCTGTTTTTCTGTGCATGTTTACCTTCGAGCTCTTGCAGGAAGTCTTGCAACGTGTCGTGGATTCCTGCCTCTGCTGCTCCTATGAACCACTTTACCTCCTTGTTGGGGCAAACTGTAACACAGTAGGTCCACCTAAAGAAAAAATCTAGGACAAAGAAAGTATTTGTCAAAGATTACACAACAAAGGATAAAAAGTGACATTTATAAAAGTATTAAGCTGTATTATCATCAGTTTAAAATGATGTTGTGGTGATAAATTAATACTGACTGTTATGCATCAAGCAGACCTGATTCTTGGCCATCAAACCACCAGAATCAAAGAGTTTCAGCTATTTTGCCAGTTGATTTACTCTGATCACACTTTCTGATATAGATAACGATCAGTTATAACAGATGACTGACTCTCCCACCTGGCCTTGGGTTTCTTCGGGTCTTGCTGAGGTCTCATGGTGATACATGAGTCTAAAGAGAGATTTGAAAGTTTAAAACACAAAAAAGCCTCTTTGGGATGAAAAACTTGGGGGGCTGTCCAGTTTACGGTCCAGCGTCTCACTGCACATATCATCTTTGTAGCCGTATTATAACGTGGACAATCACAAGAAGATCCTGCTGTAGAAGCTGAGGCGATGCCTGAAGCCACTGAGATGCTCTGCTCCGGTGAGCTTGACTCATCCTTTACCTTCGGTTGGTGAATGAAAGCCTGCAAACGCTGTTCTTTGTGATAAAAGTTTGATTTATTATCCATCTCTTTCCTTCATGTCAAAACAGTATCTCTATTCTCCAATGCAGAGTGTAATGAACAAAATACAGCGTCTGTTTGGTCAAAAACTGGTTTTCCTTTCCAACACCAGCCGGTAAAGATTAATTTTCTCTTATATACATGAAGCACTAACTGGCTCTCACAGCCAAAAACCAGCATAAGAACCCAACTTTATTTCTTTCTGTCACAGTTCCATCATTTAACAAATTATTTTACTATTACTGCAGTTTAAATCATTTCTAATGACATATTGTGATGCATCTCTAGATTTCACAGCACTTTGTAGACGACGTGACTAATTCATCTTTTAACCACATCCATTTTAACTAAATAGCACTTTAACAGTAGTTAATCTTTGTTTTTAACCAATGCTTTTATCACAGTTTCCCTCTTCACACTGTCAAATTCATAAACAATGAACTAAATCATGGAGCCTGATTTACATTTTACATTAAGCCCAAACTCAGGATGTGTGGTCCACTTCTCCTTAAACTTCTAAGGCTTAACAGGTGTAGCTGGTGTCAGCCTCTTAGCTACAGCTAGTCTGCCATCAGTCAGAAAAACCAAGCACAACTGTACCACCACACCATCAGTCTTCTAAACTTGAAAATGCAGACAACTGAATATCTGAAAAGTTTCCAAATAAGTTTAACAGGGTTGGTTCATCATAGTTTTGCATCACAATAGTAGTTTTGTGATAGAGTAGGACACTCTGATGCGGATGTGTGCTGGGCTGATAACTCCCTTTCAACAGAGCTCCGGTCAGGGAGAAGGGCACAGAGACGACAGTTCTTTGGATTCCTTTATTTCAGTTGGATAGCAGGATGGCTCATGTTATCTGTAAGTGGATGAGTGCAATAAACGTGTATAGGTGTATGGATATGTGTGTATATGTATGTATGTGTGTGTGTGTGGTTTTTGTTCATGCACGCACACGGCGGGTGACCATCTAGTAACGTGCGGTCTCAGTCTCAATACGAGTAAACACCGGAAAAAGGAAGTAACGCAACTAAAATGTAGGCTTCAAAATAAAATAACTACAAACATAATAGGCTTTCCGACAAGTTTTGTTAAAGAAATATTGTAAGATGTTAGAAGGAAACAAATAAGCTTGACCATATTTGTGAAATGTTCTTGTGCAGTGTCCCTAGTTTCCCGTTTTCATTTGTTAGGTTTCCCAAAGACAGAGACTTGAGGAAGAAATGGGAAGTGGCTTTGAGGAGGGAAGGATTCATTGCCAGTGTTTCCTCTGTGCTTTGTACCGAGCATTTTAAGCCAGGAGACTTTGATAGGACAGGCCAGATTGTCCGACTCAGAGATGGTGTTATTCCATCCATCTTCTTATTCCCAGTTCATCTCCAAAAAGTAGGTGTATAACTGATTTATACATGTAAATCACCGGGCAGGGTGAGATATTCTTTTTAACTATTATGCTTCTTCCTTTTAGCTGGAAAAGCTTAGGACCACAAATACGTCGAGAAGAGCTGACGAGAACGTGTCTGTGGCCTTTCAGGATGAGCCAACAACTGACACCTCTCATCCACAACCTCAGCCTGATGAGGTGAGTATTTTTACTGTTGACATCATGTCGTCATGGCCCTGGAGATATAACAGCAGCATATCACATATTATGGTCCTGCTGCCACTCATAAATAAACCCATTCATTCACAATTAAATACTATTTAAACATTCCTGGCACACACACACACACACAGTACTGGCAATGACTTTCACAGGTGTAGACTATAAGAAATAATGTGGGCCATACACTTGTGGTGTCAATGTGATGTGTGTGGAGTTAAATATCACTCAAACCATGTTCATTCATCCCTGTAGGTTCACAGTTACACTCTGCCTGCTTCTCCCACTGCTCTTAAGAGAAGACTTGAGGAAACTCAAGCAAGGGTGGAAAGCCTGGCGAGAGACAAAAAGACGCCGTGGCCAGAGAAAAGAGGCAAATAGGGCAGTAACGTCTCTTTTGGAGGATTTGAGGGAAAAGAACCTCATTATTGAAGAGCTCAAAGAGAGGCTTGAATTTTACTCAGGTAAAACACAATTAGCTCTTTAACATTCATGCAGATGTTTTTTTTTATTTATTTATTTTTTTTTTACCTTCATCACAGTCTTAAACTCTTTAGTTATTATCTAAAGGGAATTTTTGCTAATATAATTTCAGACCTTCAGCTCGACTTCATGGCAAAGCAGGGCATGACATGAGTTACATGTCGCACTGTTCCCTTGTCGAGTTCCTAAGATGCTGCGTTCTCTATATCAGGTTGATATTATGTCAACGTTACCATGGTCTTTCCTCAGGTTTGTCTCTGTTCATAATGTTTTGTAATCAGTCAGATAAGTGTGTAATAAGGTCAGGGTGTGTGTGTTAACATGATACTGGTTTGTAATGTTTTTCAGTGTTCAGAGTTATTTGTTGGAATTTGTCCTGTGTTCAGTGTGTTTCAGGTCCTGAATGCTTCTAAATGTTTGTATAACACAAGATCAACATCATGCAGATGTCAGAAGGATGGTATGTCTGCTCACATCATCATCGTTTGTTAGAATGCTTTTCAATATGCAGTTTTGTGCTTGTTAGAATTGTCTTGTACTTAGTGTATTTCAGCCCAGGTGCTTCTAAATGGTGTGTATTACACAAAATCAAGTACATTATAGTGTCACAATTGTACTTGTTGCACGTGTTCTTGTTCTCCAGGTTCTCCAGGTTCTCCAGGTTCTCCAGGTTCTCTAGGTTCTCCAGGTTCTCCAGGTTCTCCAGGTTCTCTAGGTTCTCCAGGTTCTCTAGGTTCTCCAGGTTCTCCAGGTTCTCCAGGTTCTGCAGTTTCATTGTTGCCTGGATGTAACAGAAGTTTCACTTCACCACTTTGAATGAATTAAATTTGGTGGTGCTTTTTTGGGTGTCTTGTTTTCCAGTCATCAGAGTAATGATACTTTTTTCTTATGTAGGTACCTGTCTGTCATTGGATTTGTCATCAGTATTTACACTCTGATGATTCCTGAGTTGCTCCAAGTACAGCGGTATGTGCTGACCTACAGGTTCAGCCAGGACCACTTGGAGCTCCTATTTAACTCCATCAGAGCAGCAGGTTGGCTTGATGTTACTTTGATTACGATAAATTCCCATTACAATAAATAAGTAAAGATACTTTATTAATATCTTTATGTTATGTCTTGGGAGTAATTATGTATTGTGTGTTTGTTTTCAATACAAGGCGGTTGGAATAACAATCCATCTACAGGCCAGTTCCATCTTCCTCCGTCTAATGGTCCGGTGTGGTGTCTCACCGAGTGAGACCGACAATGTGGCTGCTCAAGATGACACGGTGTCCCTCTCTGCTGTAGAGATGTCCACAGCAGGAACTACAGAGGAGCACCCATCTCCATTCGCCAACACTTCGGCTATCTAGTGTGACCACATCTTCCCACTCGGTTTGATGGTCTGGTGGAAATGCTCTGGACTACATAGCAGGGTTTGTAGTCCGGCAGATTCTCCGAAAACTGTCCTGTGATGTGTGCCGTGCAAGCTTGGTCAGAGATGCTGTACCATCATCATTTGATGAGAGCTACCATCTTTTAGCCCTGAAAAACAACAGCGGCTTAGTAATTCCATCACATGGCACAGTAAAGGTTTGTTTGTTTGTTGTTTTTTCTTTGCATATTGAAGTTGCTTTATTATTTATTTTCTTTATTCTTCAGAGTGTCTTTTAGCACTGTGCAGAGCATTATATAAGTATATTGTAATATTATCAATATTATTATGATTTTAAGGTGCTAAGAGCTGCAGAAAGGGTCATTCGCCAGGCTTCAACAAAGCAAGCTCCAAAGGTGTCAACAGTCACACACACAGTCCGGGAAGAGGCTGGAACAACAACGTTTTTCTGCTTGGGCAGCACATTGAGGAGACACAGTTTGGTATTGACAACCATCATTCCAACTTGTTGTCATTGGTTGTGTCTGTGTTTCTCAACATAAGGCTCCACCACGGTGCCAAACTGACCACCCTTAAACTGCAAAAAGGTAGCACAAGGAAAAAAAGGAGCAAAACAGTCCTCTTTCAGGGGTTTTAGCTCTAAAACATCTGTGTGGTACTTTGTACATTTGTAAATATGGTTTGAGATGAAGATGATGTGTTCATATGTTAACTTGAGAATATACATGTACATTACATTTTATTCTCTGTGTGCTTTGTACAGCCTTAAAAGCTTCTCTTTTTCTCTGTGTAGTAAATCAGTTCTCTGCATGACTGTTGTATACATTTTCCATTTCTCTGGTATAAAATCTTTAATCTAGATTTGGATGAATGATATTGATACTCTGTATATGATTTGTATGTTTTCTGTTTTTCTAATCATACATCTTGCATCCTATGTACATATATGATTGATATTGATATGCTGATGTATTCATGTTTTCCTTTTATTTAAAATGTATATGTGTGTATATATATAGAGATAGACAGATACAGTAGAGATAGATACAATAGATAAATATAGAGATAGATACAGATAAATGACATATATATGAATTAAACTGATAGTTCACATTTGAATTGTATACATTTTCATTTTCTTATATCTATTATGTTTTATGTAGAAATATGATGTATTCAGAAATTGATATATGTATATCTTAAAAGTCTAATCGTGTATTGTCTCCTAATAATGTGGTTGACTTTGCTGCTTTTCTGTTATACATTAGTGTGTGAATATATCTATATATATGTATATATGTATATATATGTGTGTGTGTATATAAATATACATATATATACATACATTTGTGTGTGGGTGTGTTTATAATTTTATATAGGTTTTTATACACACACACACACATACTTTATCTATCAGAATTTTACATTAGCGGTAATTAATATTAAATAGGCTAAATCTTTTGTTCTGTATCATAATTACATGTACGAAATTTGGACCAAAACGGAAAAAAAGCTTGAACATCAGTTAAGTATTTAGTTAAAATTGATTTCATGCGCAGACTCTTTATTGCGCCAGTCACAGTGGGTACCGGTCCAAGATGGCGGCGCTACGGCTCGTCAGGTCTAGTAGCAGTAGCGGTTGATGCGGCGTCTATCCTTTATTATGGGTGCCAATGCTGAAGGCATTGGCAACATATTACTATCGCTCTGCGTTTATTATGGGTGCCAATGCTGTAAGGCATTGGCAACATATTACTATCGCTCTGCGTTTATTCCGCTCTTTATGGGTGCCAATGCTGTAGGCATTGGCAACATATTACTATCGCTCTGCGTTTATTCTGCTTTTTATTATTTTTCCGTTTCCGCTCCTAACTTTGGCGGCTATCTCCTCCTACAGCTTCGCCTCTACCCCCACAAAAGTTACATCAATCTGTGCGTCTCGATCGGGACATGTGTGGTATGACTTTTCTCGTACAAAAGTCTGGCGGTTCTCGAGTAAATCGCAATAAACCGCGGTTTTCGGTCCCATTGGAATGAATGGGATTTGGGTCAGATCAGCCCAAAAACATAGGTCACTTTGGACGCATACAGCTCAGCCATACATTCACCTAGAAACACCATTCAAAGTTTAAACGGGTCACGAAAGATAAATCTATGACTGGTGTGAAGGGCAGTTTCATATCTCTAACAGTTTGTTCACAATCACTGTTTAAGTTTTAGAAAAACTGCCAAAATCCTCTCCCTCTGCTCCACTCTCACGTCACTCTAGCTTTTCCTTCCACAAGACTTTCTTAAACAAAGTTCTCTCACGGCCACAGTTTTTGCTCTACAGACACAATTTTTACATCAAAACGTAGGTTTTTTTGTTGGCTACAATTTATCAGTAGCTCATTTTGGCCTAGGACGTACAGATTTGGAGCTATGAGGCTCAGAATGACCCAAAGTCTTTTCTCCCCATGCAAAATCCCCATTGGCTTTTGCTTAAAAAACTCATGCTTAAACAAAGTTCTCTCACGGCCACAGTTTTTGCTCTACAGACACAATTTTTACATCAAAACGTAGGTTTTTTTGTTGGCTTCAATTTATCAGGAGCTCATTTTGGGCTAGGACGTACAGCTTTGGAGCTACAGAGCTTGGAAAGACACAAAGTTTTCTCTCCATGCAAAATCCCCATTGACTCTGCTGAGATGCAGCCATTTTTCAAACTGCTGCCATTTAAGTTCTGTTTGCAGTACAGTGACCAGACTTATATCCTCGTGTTCCTTAAAGCCTCCTGCACGCAACGGTGAAAGAATTATTTTCATATGTATTACGGTTTGCTTTCAGCAGCAAGAAGTTCGGAGGCTTGCAGACAGTGATTTCCCTGTGCTCTTCAGCAGCCTTTCTCTCTGTGTGAGTGTGTGTAACCTGATCCCCTACATGTGTGCCTGTCTGCTAACTGTCGGGGGGAAAGGGTGGGGGCTCGGTTGCCATGGAGGCAGCTGCTGTCATTGCAAAGAGCCACTGTTTAGCCCTTTTCTGCTGCCATTTAAGTTCTGTTTGCAGTACAGTGACAAGACTTATATCCTCTTGTTCCTCAAAGCCTCCTGCACGCAACGGTGCTGCTGTCATTCTGCAGATTGCCACTGTTTAGGCCTTTCATACCTGTCAATCTGCAGATTTTGCTATCATGCTGAGATTAAACTTTTTTTTTCTCAATGACTTTTGTATCCTGGACACATCTAGATCCCCCCCCCCCAACACAAAAACAGGAAGTGACTCTAACTGTGGACTGGGTAGACCAAAGAACTTGAAACTTGGCAGTTTTATTGAAAGTCCCTATCTAAACATTTCTGCACATGAACAATGACTACAGCGCCACCTAGTGACCGCCTGATTTCTGCAGATTTTCCGATCACGCTGATATTTGGCTGTTTTCATCTGACACCCGATTCGAGCGCGCTCGTGCACGTGCGGCGACTGCGGCGCCACCTAGTGGCCGTACGGAATATTTAATGGCATCACATTTACGGGCAGGTTTGCCTCCGTCTCGCGCCTCTTGGCGCCTCTTGGCGCCGTGATGGCAGTGTGCCAGGGGGCGGCGGCGCAACGGGCGCATTGGCACCCATCAAAATTTCTTTGAAATTTTCTAGTTATGGGTGCCAATGCTGTAGGCATTGGCAACATATTACTATCGCTCTGCATTTATTCTGCTTTTTATTATTATTCCGTTTCCGCCCGGACTTTGGCGGCTATCTCCTCCTACAGCTTTGCCTCTACCCCCACAAAAGTTATATCAATCTGTGCGTCTCGATCGGGACATGTGAGGTATGACTTTTCTCGAACAAAAGTCTGGCGGTTCTCGAGTAAATCGCAATAAACCGCGATTTTCGGTCCCATAGGAATGAATGGGATTTGGGTCAGATCAGCCCAAAAACATAGGTCACTTTGGAAGCCTACAGCTCAGCCATACATTCACCCAGAAACACCATTCAAAGTTTAAACGGGTCACGAAAGATAAATCTATCACTGGTCTGAAGGGCAGTTTCACATCTCTTACAGTTTGTTCACAATCACTGTTTAAGTTTTAGCAAAAACTGCCAAAATCCTCTCCCTCTGCTCCACTCTGGTCCACTCAAGCTTTTGCTTCAAAAACACATGCTTAAACAAAGTTCTCTCACGGCCACAGTTTTTGCTCTACAGACACAATTTTTACATCAAAACGTAGGTTTTTTTGTTGGCTTCAATTTATCAGTAGCTCATTTTGGGCTAGGACGTACAGATTTGGAGCTATGAGGCTCAGAATGACCCAAAGTCTTTTCTCCCCATGCAAAATCCCCATTGGCTTTTGCTTAAAAAACTCATGCTTAAACAAAGTTCTCTCACGGCCACAGTTTTTGCTCTACAGACACAATTTTTACATCAAAACGTAGGTTTTTTTGTTGGCTTCAATTTATCAGGAGCTCATTTTGGGCTAGGACGTACAGCTTTGGAGCTACAGAGCTTGGAAAGACCCAAAGTTTTCTCTCCATGCAAAATCCCCATTGTCTCTGCTGAGATGCGGACATTTTTAAAACTGCTGCCATTTAAGTTCTGTTTGCAGTACAGTGACCAGACTTATATGCACGTGTTCCTTAAAGCCTCCTGCACGCAACGGTGAAAGATTTATTTTCATATGTATTACGGTTTGCTTTCAGCAGCAAGAAGTTCGGAGGCTTGCAGACAGTGATTTCCCTGTGCTCTAGAGCAGCCTTTCTCTCTGTGTGAGTGTGTGTAACCTGATCCCCTACATGTGTGCCTGTCTGCTAACTGTCGGGGGGAAAGGGTGGGGGCTCGGTTGCCATGGAAGCAGCTGCTGTAATTGCAAAGAGCCACTGTTTAGCCCTTTTCTGCTGCCATTTAAGTTCTGTTTGCAGTACAGTGACAAGACTTATATCCTCTTGTTCCTCAAAGCCTCCTGCACGCAACGGTGCTGCTGTCATTCTGCAGATTGCCACTGTTTAGGCCTTTCATACCTGTCAATCTGCAGATTTTGCAATCATGCTGAGATTAAACTTTTTTTTTCTCGATGACTTTTCTATCCTGGACACATCTAGATGCCCCCCCCCCCCCCCCCCCCCAACACAAAAACAGGAAGTGACTCTAACTCTGGACTGGGTTGACCAAAGAACTTGAAACTTGGCAGTTTTATTGAAAGTCCCTATCTAAACATTTCTGCACATGAACAATGACTACAGCGCCACCTAGTGACCGCCTGATTTCTGCAGTTTTTCCGATCACGCTGATGTTTGGCGGTTTTCATCTGACGACCGATCCGAGCACGCTCGTGCACGCGCGGCGGCTGCGGCGCCACCTGGTGGCCGTACGGGATGTTTAACGGCATCGCGTTCACGGGCGGGTTTGCCTCCGTCTCGCGCCTCTTGGCGCCGTGATGGCAGCGCGGCGTGCGCCAGGGGGCGGCGGCGCAACGGGCGCATTGGCACCCATCAAAATTTCTTTGAAATTTTCTAGTTATTATTACGCTTTCCGTTTCCGCTCCTAACTTTGGCGGCTATCTCCTCCTACAGCTTTCACTCTACCCCCACAAAAGTTACATCAAACTGTGCGTCTCGATCGGGACATGTGAGGTATGACTTTTCTCGTACAAAAGTCTGGCGGTTCTCGAGTAAATCGCAATAAACCGCGGTTTTCGGTCCCATTGGAATGAATGGGATTTGGGTCAGATCACTCCAAAAACATAGGTCACTTTGGAAGCCTACAGCTCAGCCATACATTCACCTAGAAACACCATTCAAAGTTTAAACGGGTCACGAAAGATAAATCTATCACTGGTCTGAAGGGCAGTTTCATATCTCTTACAGTTTGTTCACAATCACTGTTTAAGTTTTAGCAAAAAGTGCAAAAATCCTCTCCCTCTGCTCCACTCTCCCGTCACTCTAGCTTTTCCTTCCACAAGACTTTCTTAAACAAAGTTCTCTCACGGCCACAGTTTTTGCTCTACAGAAACAATTTTTACATCAAAACGTAGGTTTTTTTGTTGGCTTCAATTTATCAAGAGCTCATTTTGGGCTAGGACGTACAGATTTGGAGCTATGAGGCTCAGAATGACCCAAAGTCTTTTCTCCCCATGCAAAATCCCCATTGGCTTTTGCTTAAAAAACTTATGCTTAAACAAAGTTCTCTCACGGCCACAGTTTTTGCTCTACAGAAACAATTTTTACATCAAAACGTAGGTTTTTTTGTTGGCTTCAATTTATCAGGAGCTCATTTTGGGCTAGGACGTACAGCTTTGGAGCTACAGAGCTTGGAAAGACACAAAGTTTTCTCTCCATGCAAAATCCCCATTGACTCTGCTGAGATGCAGCCATTTTTCTAACTGCTGCCATTTAAGTTCTGTTTGCAGTACAGTGACAAGACTTATATGCACGTGTTCCTTAAAGCCTCCTGCACGCAACGGTGAAAGAATTATTCTCATATGTATTACGGTTTGCTGTCAGCAGCAAGAAGTTCGGAGGCTTGCAGACAGTGATTTCCCTGTGCTCTTCAGCAGCCTTTCTCTCTGTGTGAGTGTGTGTAACCTGATCCCCTACATGTGTGCCTGTCTGCTAACTGTCAGGGGGAAAGGGTGGGGGCTCGGTTGCCATGGAAGCAGCTGCTGTCATTGCAAAGAGCCACTGTTTAGCCCGTTTAAACCTGTCAATCTGCAGATTTTGCAATCATGCAGAGATTAAACTTTTTTTTTTCTCTAGATTACCACTGTTTAGCCCTTTCATACCTGTCAATCTGCAGATTTTGCAATCATGCAGAGATTTGCTTTTTTTTTTCTCTATGACTTCTCTATCCTGCACACATCTAGATGCCCCCCCCCCCACCTCTAAAATGAAGTGACTCTAATTCTGGACTGGGTTGACCAAAGACCACATCTACATGTCCAGTGGTTGTCAACACCATACCCCCCCCCCCCCCCCCCCCCCCCCCCCCCCCCCACACACACACACACACACACACACACACACACACACACAAACACGGGATGTGCCTCTAACTCTGGACTGGGTGGAGTAAAGTACCTGAAACTTGGCAGTTTTATTACAAGTCCCTATGTAAACATTTCTGCATATGAGCAATCACTACAGCGCCACCTAGTGGTCGCCTGACTTCTGCAGTTTTTACGATCACGCTGACGTTTGGCAGTTTTCATCTGACACCTGATCCGAGCGCGCTCGTGCACGCGCGGCGACTGCGGCGCCACCTGGTGGCCGTATGGGCATCACATTCAGGGGCGGGATTGCCTCCGTCTCACGCCATCTCCCTCGCGCCGGCTGGCTCCCTCGCGGCGGCAGCGCGGCCAACACGCCAGGGGGGCGGCGGGGCAACCGGCGCATTGGCACCCATCAAAATTTCTTTGAAATTTTCTAGTTATGTCTATGGGTGTACTTCTGTTAAAGGTGAGCTCTGTACACACACACACACACACAAACACACAGCAGCCATACACACCTATTGCAGACATTTAGCAGACTCCTTTAAAGTGGTTGGGAGACCAGAGAGCGAATCCTTCAGGTCTGCAAACGCTCTTCCTTGATATGAAACTCTCGCCCTGAAAACTGAGCCAACCAGCCGCCCGAAACTGTTAACGGTCCACGGTTTGGCTTTTTACACACGCGCACGCACAAGCAGCACACAAACAATGAAACACAGATGAACGCTGGTTCGTTTCACTGCTGATCCACAGTTTGCTAGAAGAACGTTTCCAGTAAAAGGAGTAGAAATAAACCTGACTCATCTCTACCACGTGATTTGGTTATTTGATGCTAAAAGTCAGTGTTTGTTATCCCTGTACTGTTTCAAGTTCCAGTTCTTAAACTACATTATCAACCATCATAAACCATAAACCATTATTATAAAAACTGATTAATATTCTTATATTTCTTCTTAGTAGTATATAATGGTTTTTATGTCTTTTTAAAAATCACATAAATTTTATTTTTAAATCTTTATTGCGGCGTTGCCAGACCTCATTTATACAGGGACACGTTCCCCAAATGCTACGATTCATTTTCAACAACAAATATTTATCATACATTAATTCAGATAATTCAGAGGGGAGAAGATTTATATATGAACTCAAACGCATAGCCAGAGTTTTAACTCCAAAAACAGGATCCAGCTCAGGAGCACATTCTTTCACGTCACCGTGCACGAGCAGCAGGCGAACCACACAACTTTGGTAAAGTTAGAAAGATATTCACAGATTCGGGTTTTCCAGATTAATAACTCATCAACGGAACATTGCTTCTACAAAACCGACACAACACCGCAATCACAGCAACGTAGACTGCGAGCTACAATCGTATTTTCATCAAAACGAGCTGGGAGACTTGAATTAGGCTCTGTGCAGGTGCTCGACTGGGCAGGGACCGTCTGCAAAACATCGAGAAAAATGTCAAAGGAAAATATTTAATAACTACAATATGACATGTTGTAGTGCCACCAAACTAACAGTACTAATAAACCATCCCATCTTGATCATACTACACCTCTTACTTTGGTAAAATATGCTTACATGTATTTTTAGGACTTTTTCATCATTTAAACAAGTGATAAATGGACAATAACTACGATCTAACATGTTGTAGTGCCACCACACTCACAGTACTAATAAACCACCTCATATTGATCATACTACACCTCTTACTTTGGTAAAATATAAACTGAAATTCCTAATAATATTATATTTTATATTGATTCCATACTCCTCCCTGAGCCGCTACCTTACCGTGGTGGATGAATTTGCTCGTCCTGACGATCCTAGTGGCTATGTGGTCGGTGGCTTTATGCCCCTGAGAGGGTCACCCATGGCAAACAGGTGTGTAGGGGAGGGACTAGATGCGGGCATGCTCATTGCCCCCCGACTTGGCACCTGTATGTTGAGGTTTACCCCGGTGGACAAAAGGGTAGCCTCCGTCCACCTTCAGGTGGACTGGCAGACTTGGGTGGAGGTCCCCCTCTTCAAAAAGGGGGACCAGAGGGTGTGCTCCAACTACAGGGGGATGACACTCCTCAGCCTCCCTGGTAAGGTCTATTCAGGGGTGCTGGAGAGGAGGGTCCATCGGATATTCAAACCTCGGATTGAGGAGGAGCAGTGTGGTTTTCGTCCCGGTTGTGGAACAGTGGACCAGCTCTATATGGTCTTGGAGGGGGCATGGTGGGGGCAGGTGAAACCGGGTCTGGTGGCCAGGATGCGGGTCTGCAGGGCTTTGAATGCTGAGGAGAAACCAGCAAACAGGAGTCTGGTTCCTCCAGATGTTTCTGAACGGTGTCCATGGTAACTGGTCCTGGTCCTGGAGCAGGTCCCTCTGGAGTCTGGAGTTCTAACACGCCTCATTACGGCTCTGAAGGTTCTAGAAATGTTCCAGAAACACACTGAACAAAGAAACCAGAACACAGTTTTACTGGCTGTTCCAGAGTCCAGGATCCTGGTTCAGGACCATGTGGTCCACCGCTCTGCATCAGTCATGTGACCCTCCTTGTGGAGGAGGAGGAGTTTCAGGGTTCTGGAAGCGGTGATGCTGGATCTTCCAGATCCTGGTCAGACTGGATCCAGGTGAAGAACTGGACTAAGAGTCATTCAGACGTCTTTAAACAGCTGATGATGCAGGATGTGGATCCTGATGGGACCAGATCCAGGACCAGAACTAATGAAGTCCTGACGTTGTATCAGAGCTCAGGTTGTTGGTGGAGATCATCAGGAAACTTCATCTCTGATGAAATGAATGAATGAAATGAAAAATACTTTATTAATCCCAAAGGGAAATTCAATATTGTAGTAGTAGTATTTTTTATTTTTTTTTTTTTTTTTTTTTAAAACAATCACATTAATTAATTAAGGGCTTTGTTCTTCAGCCTGATAGCTGCTGGAAGGAAGGATCTTCTGTATCTCTCTGTCTTGCATCGCACTTGAACAAGCCTCCCACTGAACACACTCTGTTGTTTCGTCACGGCGTTGTGTAGAGGGTGTGAAGGATCTTCCATTATCTTCGTCAGCTTGTACAGAATTCTTTTTTTGATGATCAACTCCAGCGGCTCCAGAGTTACTCCAAGCACAGAACCGGCTTTCTTGATCAGTTTGTTAATTCTTTTCAAGTCTCTGGTTCTGATGCCGCTGCCCCAGCAGATTGCTGCAAAGCTGATTGCACTTTCAACAACAGACCTGTAGAACATTTGCAACATTTTGGTGCAGACGTTAAAAGATCTCAGCTTCCTTAAGAAGTAGAGTCTGCTCTGACCTTTCTTGTAAATGTACTCAGTGTTGCTTTTCCACTCAAGTCTGTTGTCCAGCTGAACTCCAAGGTACTTGTATTCCTCCACCACCTCCACCTCCTCTCCCATGATGGAAACACTTCTATGTGTGTTCTTGTTCCTCCTGAAGTCAACAATCATCTCCTTTGTTTTCTTGGTATTCAAGATGAGATGATTGTCACCGCACCATTTCACAAACTGACCGACCAGTTCTCTGTACTCTGCTTCTTGTCCATCACTGATACACCCAACAACTGCTGAGTCATCAGAGTATTTCTGCAGATGACAGAACTCAGAGTTGTACTGGAAGTCTGAGGTGTACAGCGTGAATAGAAATGGTGAAAGTACAGTCCCTTGTGGTGTTCCAGTGCAGCTGACCACCATCTCAGACACACAACCTTTCAGTCTCACAAACTGTGGTCTGTTTGTGAGGTAGTCGTAAATCCAGGTGGTTGTGGAGGGAGCCACCTGGAATTTCTGCAGCTTCTCACACAGCAGAGCAGGCTGAATCGTATTAAAAGCACTTGAGAAATCAAAGAACATGACCCTCAAAGTGCTGCCTGACTGGTCCAGATGAGAGTGGGCTCTCTGAAGCAGGTATATGATGGCATCTTCAACCCCAAGCCCATTACGGTATGCAAACTGTAATGGGTCCTGAAAGGTGTTCACCTGCTTGCTGAGGTGAGCCAGTAAGAGTCTCTCCAGGACTTTCATGACGTGAGATGTCAGGGCGACTGGTCTGTAGTCTTTTGGTTCAGCTGGTTGTGGTTTTTTAGGCACTGGAACAAGGCAGGATGTTTTCCACAGCACCGGGATTCTTTTCTGGCTCAGGCTGGTGTTGAACAGGTGCTGGAGAATCGGACATAGCTGTTTTGAGCAGGTCTTGAGAACTCTGGGACTGACACCATCTGGACCTGCAGCCTTGTTCTGGTTCAGTTTCACCAGTTGTTGCATGACTTGGTTACAGGAGACAGACAGAGTGGAGGTGGAGGCAGAGGAGGTTTCAGGAAGTCCTGATGTGGAGGGAGATGAGGTTGTGTCCAGGTCCTTGACTGAGCTGCAGGGTGACAGAGTGGAGGTGTGACAGGAAAGCTGTGGGCTCATGGAGGGTGTGTGGCTAGTTGGGGTTGAAGCAGGAGGTGAGCTAAACCTATTGAAGAACATGTTCAGTTCATTCGCTCTGTCCAGACCTCCATCAGTCTGATCCTCCTTTATCCCGAAGCCAGTGATCTTCTTCATTCCTGACCACACATCCCTCACATTGTTTTTCTGAAGCTTACTTTCCAACTTCTTCCTGTAGTCCTCCTTGCACTTCTTCATTTGTGTTTTAAGTTGTTTTTGTGTGGACTTCAATAACTCCCTGTCTCCATCCCTAAAAGCTTTCTTTTTGATGTTCAGCAGCTTTTTCAGGTCACTGGTGATCCAGGGTTTGTTATTGGGGAAGCACCTCACTGTTCTTGTTGGAACGGTGCTGTCCACACAGAAGTTAATATAATCTGTCACACACTCAGTCAAGGCATTGATGTCATCTCCATGAGGTTCACATAGGACGTTCCAGTCTGTAGCCTCGAAGCATCCTCTCAGAGCCTCTTCAGCTTCATTAGACCAGGTTCTAATAGCCTTTCTAATGACTGGTTGTTGCTGAACGATGGGCTTGTAGGAGGAGGAGAGAAGAACTAGGTTATGGTCTGATCTTCCTAAAGGTGGCAGGGGAAAGGAGCTGTATGCATTTTTAATATTTGCATAAAATAAGTCCAACGTTTTGTTTTCTCTGGTGGAGCAGCTGACAAACTGTTGGAAAGTTGGTAGAGTAGCAGAGAGGGAGATGTTGTTAAAATCTCCAGAGATCGCCACAAATGCGTTTGGATGTTGTGTTTGAAGCCTGGCCACTGGTGTGAAACGTTTTCATGCTGCTTCTCTCTGTTTTAGTTTTCTTTGTAAGATATGTCTATTATTTACTCCAGTTTATTTCCTGTAACATTTGCTAAGCTATGAGTTATGGAATGAGATATGGATTATTATGGGATAGAAGTTTGTGTTGTGGACACACCTTCTTGGTCAAAAGGTTATTTTACGTCCGGATAACTCGACAGACCTTTTGTTTTTGTTAGTGATGTTATATTAGGTGTTATATGATGTTTTTAAACACTTTCAATTAGTTTTGTCCACTTTTACTGATTTACTTTTGCTTTGGTCTGTTTATGGAAAATAAACTTAACGGACTGCAGTTAGCTTGTACGATAGCTAACGCTTACAGACGATGCTAGCTTCCTTTAATGTAACTCTCAGCTGTATGAAAATCATCCTGGAAAGCCATGAAAACTTTAAAGCAGGTTTTAGGACAGTTTGGCATAAAACTGCAAACATAATTTATAATTTTTATATTTGCGACGTGCTTATAAATGTATACATTTTAATTTTTATTTATTTATTTACTAACTAATTGTCATGTATATTCACCTTACTTTGTCTTTATTTCCTCACACTTACTGTCTTTACTCTTGTGAGGGACTTTAAATGTTCTAGTATTAGTAGACTTAAAGGTCTGGATTTCTAATGAAGCCGTAAATCACTGTCTAGATGTTTATCTTATTATTTTGAGTTATGAAAAAAATGGTGTATATATAAATATATACATCCTCAACAGTATTAATAAATCCTTCAATACAGATACAAACTTTTATTTATTGATAACTTGGAAAAAATGTAAAAATCAGGTCAAACAACCTGGAACAAAATGATGTAAAACATCATAAAATGTTGCTGCAGCATCACAATTAATACAAATAAAAACTAGATTTATAAATAAAATGATAATGAAGAGGCTTTAATTCTCTTGTTAAGGTTTCGTGTGGACGCTGCTGTAATGCTGCTCATGTTTTATGTCTCGTACATGATTTACAAACAAACCTGCCTTGTCTTGTTAATAGCAACATGATGATGATGATGATGATGATTCCTTGTATTACCACTGAAGTGAAGCTTTGGTGACATTAACACCTTCATCCTGTAGAAAATAAAGCTTCCTCAGCAGAAATATCTACTGGGACTGTGATGGTTTCTGTTCTGCAGACGAGGATGAAGAAGACCTTCATCCTGCAGGTTTCACCTCATCATCTTTCTTCATTTCTGCTAAACAAACCAAACATCTGTTTGTTATTCAGCCAGAAATCAGCTTCACATGGCTGACTGGTGCAACAGGTCTGTGTTCAGGCTGCTTCTCGTACATCACGACGTCTCATGTAACATCAGCTTTTATTAAACAGACCAGGTCTCTGTGTGAAGTCTGTCTCCAAGCAGCAGGTCCGAGTCCGTGTAGAAACTCTGCAGCTGTGAAGCTGCTGTGGGGAAATCTTCCTCCTCTCAGCCTGAACCAGAAGTAGTTCCTGCACAGACCAGAGATGCTGCTCTCTAAGCAGAGATGTATAGAAGTCGTCTGGTTTCCTGCATGTGGACATGTATGAAAACATTCAGTAGAAAACTTGTAGCTGACACATTTTCATTATTTCTCTCCCTTTTCCAACAGTTAGCACATTTTTCCTACATTTAACCTGTAAACTACCTTTATAGATGCCAAGTAGAACATTAAATATTAAATCTAAATGTTAGATCTTAAATTTAAATCCTAAATTAAATATCTGAATCTGGAATCTTAAATCTAAAAATCTAGATGTTAAATATTAAATCTGAATCTAAAGGGCTGGACACACGGGACTCAACGTCGCTCCTCCTTCATTTCTACTGAACTTGTGCAATGAGGTGAAAATGGCAGCCCTCCTCCACCCTTCCTCCACCCCTCCTCTAGCCAGGCGACAGGTGACATTTGTGCACGTGAAATGTTGCACTCGTTCACGCAGACGTGCACACAGGGTTACATCTTCCAGCAGCAGCTGTTTAGAAACAGCCTCCTTCGTCTCTCTTCAAACCTTGTTTGTACCTGGACTCTGGAACCCGCCTCCAGATCTAACTGCTTCACCCACGAGTCTCCTGAAGTCATCCTAAGTGTTTAAATGTTGGACTGGAAAAGTGACAGTACCAGTGCATGTGTTCACACCTGGTGTGACGTGATCTCCACGTCGCTGCTGACATCAAAGTTACGTGTTATTTTCATCTGGCTTCCTCCAGCAGAGCACATGATGGACTTTAAGAGGATCCACCTCCTCACCTGCTGAGCCTCCTTCACCATCTGTGAGATGTAAAACATCACATAAAAATATCCAAAGCTTTTTATTTAAAACTCTGTGAAGCTTGTGTTGGTTTTAAACTGAGAGGAACAGGTAACATTATGTTAACAGGCTGATCAGTTTCTGGCAGACCATCACTTTGTGGGAGTTTGAGGTGATGGAGGTGGACCAGGTCAGAACCCCACAACTGTCCCGCCTCCTCCCCTCGATCTGGCTGCATGTGGTGGTGTGTCTTATGTAACCAGACAGGAGAGAGCTTATTAAAATGAAGAGTTTGTGTCTGTCATTAAAAAGAAGAAAAAACAGGCAGAGCACAAAGCAAAGAGGAAATAAGAGGAGATAAAACTGGTTTTAGCTCAGCCTTGGACGATATTCTTTCTTTATTTTCAAGTTAAAGCAGTTAAACTGTCAGGATGAAGTTGTTGGTCAGACATTTAGATAATGCACTTCTAAAGTTTATAAAACAAGGTGTGTGTCTGCAGGTGTTTACATTTTCTTTCTGAAACCTGCATTTATTCATTTATGTCCTGCATGCTGTGATGTGTCCTAAAGACTCATAATCCAGGCCTCAGCTCAGAGTTTAATATTCTGTCCTGGAACCACGTTAAATCATAGTGTCGTTTAATGAATGAGAATAATTGGTTAAATAAGTGGTTTTTAGTGGTTCACCGCTGTGACACATATTACAGATATATACAGAAGGGCTTATATTCAGAGACATGAGGCAGCTTGGACACGCTGAACACGTCTTGCTTTATTTCTTAGCAGGAAGGTGTCTCCCCCAAAGCGGTTCTCTGTAACACAAACCCCAACTATGGTTCCGCTTACACAACACCTGCTCTCTTAAGAACCTGCTGACTTAGATACGTTCTGCTTTATATTAACGTTAACAGAAATAATGCTTTTTTTTTCTTTCTCAGTCCACAGTGAACATTTCAGCCAGAACATTTTTTTCTTTCTCTAAAGTCCAAACATACAGGAGGCGGTGATTCTCCCTGAAGCTGTCAGATATGGTGTGTTGGTCATGTTGGTGTTACCACTACTACTTGTGCTGGAACTGAAGTGTTCATGTCTATCAGAGCTACTTCTCTGTGTGGCAGGTGGTGCTTGTATTTGTAGGTTGTGCATCGTGTGCATGTCTCCTCTGTTCCTCCTAATCTGTCCTTCATCCATGTTTATGACGTACGACCTGGGAGTCTCTGAGTGTTGCACCTCTGTCCCATGCCTCAGATCTTCTGACCCGGCAGCAGTGACGTGCGGTGGGTTCATGGCTGGTGAGGCACTGACTCCTCTGGAGTCACATTAACTATTGTAAGAACTTAAAAGAGCTTCTTATTTCACTATTCACACACCAACATGCAACAACTGGTAATGCTTTATATCCCACCAGCATTCCTCTTTCAATTACACTCATGTTTCCAACTCCTCAGTAAGAAAAGAATCTACTGGCTCTTCTAAAAGTCACTCGAAGTTGCTAAATGACGTCATCATCTAATGTGCATAATAGCCTGGTACATATAGTTGTAATGGAGGCTGACGTGGAGAGGAATGTCGTGGAAAAGGCAGCAAATGATGAAAAGACAAGTTAAAATGGCAATAATAATAATAATAATAATAAATATTTCTTTGGTTAATATTTTCTTTTTGTAGTTTAGTTTTATTAAGTGTAGGTTGTTTTCAAATTATGAATCTTCAACATTTCACAACACTTCTAACTTTCTAAATGTTTTCCTCCACATTCTTCATTAATAGACATGAATAACTGACGGTAAGCCAGCGCAGGATCCTCCAGCAGCAGCTTTGTACGTTTCATTTTCAGCCTGGTCTGAATGCTGCTGCTGCTGCTGCATGAAGCCTCTTCTGGTTGCTTTTGGACGGCGGGGGGGCGCTGAGAAGAATAAACTACATTAATATACATCAGTCTCCAAATAATACCAGAAAAAGTCGTTATATGCAGGCGATAAGCTGAGGACCAGAAACGGGAACGTGTCATGAAACCCAGTTTGTGTTGGACCAGTCAGAGGTGAGGAACAGCTCGCCACGGCCTCACCTGGAGTTTCTTTCCTGGATTTGATCGGGAAATACTGAAATTCTGCGATATTTACTTAATAAAATGTCAAAAACGTGTTAGTTATCCTGAAAATGCATTTTTAACACCGATCAGTGGAAAACATTTATATTTATTTTATGTTTTTTTTTACTGCCTCATCTGTCTCTCCTGACCACGCCACTGCTCGGCAGACATGGCTGCCAAGGCCTGGCTCTGTGATGCATGTTGTAGTTGCGTTGCTGGCTCTTCTTTCCCTTCTTCTCTCGCCTCCTGAATCCTCTGATATTGTTCCAGCGGGGTTGTGGTGACACTGGGAGCTGTGGTACTGCTGTCCCATGACGAGTTGTGAGGGAGAATAACCTCATTCCAGTAAGCCATCAACGCTTGTAGTTTATTCTCTCCTCCTTTCCACAAGTTTTAACAGTGGCCACGGCCCGTCCTGCTTCTCCTGCAGATATCCTGGCCTGCTTATAATATGTAAAAATCCATAATCTTTGGAAAAGTCTCTGACTAGGTAACTGCTGTATGGAGGGCCATTATCTGAGATAACAGCCTCTGGAATCCCATTCCCACCAAATACATCCTTCAGTGCAGCAACGACTGTACCTGCTGATGCAACGTTAAGGTGGTCCACCTCAATGTACCGTGAGAAGTAGTCCACCAGTCTTTTTTTCCCAGAAGAACAGGTGTTTGTCTACTCCTTGCTGCATTGTTGGGGCTAGCAGGGCTCTCTTTGTGATGCTCTGTGTTGTGAACATGCGTTGCAGCTCTCCACCACCTTGTTTATGTGTAGTGAAATCTCTGGCCACCACACAGACTGTCGTGGAATTACATAATCTCACCACTCAAAACAAGTCAGTAGTTCCCTTCTAACAGAGTCTTATTCCTGCCGCGTAAACACGTCGTTTCAGCTCCTTGTTAAAGCTCACTGTGTCATTTTCTAAAACCAAAACGTCTGGTGATGCATTCCAGGCCAGATCTGTCCCTGAACTCAGCACAGCCTCCGCCCACCGACTGCAGTCACGTGAGCCCGAGACGTCCTGAGGGTCTGGCTGCAGAGCTGTGGGGACAGCTCCACTGTCAGGACGTCTCCACCTTAGTTCAGGAAGAAACTAACTTTACTACGCCCACTCGCCCCACCAACAACCACACGGGACTAGACAAGGAAGAAGCAGACTGACCACGTGAGACTGCAGCAGTGGCAGGTTTATCTCAATCTGCAGAAGTAAAATGTGGCTTTTCTCTGCTTGTCAGCGACGTATCTGTCACGTACCAGGAATGAGGACTCAAATTATCAGAAACCCAGGGATAGGTAATGGAGGTTTATTTAACAGACTAACGAAGTGCAAGATAATACAGATACTGACGGTGATCAGAGAGTCCGGGTGATGGAACACAGCGGCAGGTGTGTCCGTGTCTTCTGACGGAGCAGCAAAGCCAAGTCCGTGATCTAAAGACAGATTCCAGAGAGCAATCCAGGGGTCAGTTAAACAGGGGATCCAAATATTAACAAAGGCAGAGTTACCAGTCCGGGAACAAGCAGAGGTGAAAGTCCAGGTACCGGAATACAGAGTTGGCAACAGGCAGACAGACAGACTAGGCTGAGTTTTCAGGGAGCGGGCAGAGACGAAAGTCCAGGTGCAGGAATAAAGGGTCGGCAACGGGCAGGCAGGCAGGCAGGGTGCGAACCATACCGTGGGCTTAGGGGGAGCCGCTTTTTTGCATTTCCTATCTTTTTTCGGCAAGTAAGAACATGATGCCAGCTGATATTACAGCTTGCCCCACAGAACATAGGCATACCAATACATAATGGTTAACAACTCTTATGCAACAATAATACATAACAGGTGCAAATGTCCCTTGCAAAAAAAATTTTTACCACTACTTTTGCGAAGATCAACTTACATAGTTAATATTCCCCACATATCACACACGTACACAGCGATGCTTGCCATACACAATATAATGAGCAATGATAGTTTCCCATATTGTAAATAGTTAAAGCAGGTCTTACCTTACCTTATACGCATTTACTTCTTTTATTTTGTATTTAACGTATATATACAGGAAGTTTAACTTGGAGCGCCTCCACGCTTCAGTGGTCACAATAATTACAGCATCCATAGTCATACTTTAGGCCACAGTGAATTTGTGAGCAATCAGCATACATTTTATTGTCCGTATTATATAGCTCCCCCAACATTTCATAAATCCTGTTTCTAGGGGAGCTCATGTTTCGTTAAGGGGAGCTATGGCTCCCCCAGCTCCCCTGTGGTTCGCACCCTGCAGACAGGTAATACTGGGAAACAGACAGGGAACAGACGCTGGATACGTGCAGGGTGAAACCGAGACGATCTGGCCCTGAAAGGATGTCCCAGACCTGTATAAGTAGTGCTTGCGACAGGTGGAGCGCATCAGCCCTAATCATGCTGAAAACTGGAGATGCGTTCGGGAACGGCTGGGAAAAACCGACCTCTATCAGCGGAGACGTGACACGTATCTGTTGTTTAAATTGAGTTATTTTTAAAGTAAATATGGTTAGTTCTTCTGGTTTAATTAAAACAGTTTAGCTGGAACTTGTAGCTTTTTTATAAGTTTCTTTTTTTATGTTGTTTTCACGGCTAAGCAGCGTGCAGAGATCTGGTTGGGCTGGTGTATATTAACACCTTCCAGTTAACTATTTAACGCTACTGTAAGTCGCTTTGTCCGCTAAATGACTGTAATGTCATGTATTTAGTCTGAGCTGATATTTGTGTCTAGACCAGCAGCTCTTCTGTCTTTTATAGACGACCCGTCTGTTTGTCAAATGGAAAACTTAAATTTAAAACTACAGCCTGCTGCAGCTTGTATCGCTGTCCACCGAGTCCTCAGTTCAAACCAACCATGTCGTCCAGGCTCCAGCTGCACCTCCACGTCCATATAGAAAATGTTATCCCCTTTAAAGGTAATTATTTTCATCAGAAAATGATGTTTGTCTTTGCCTGTGTGTGTTGTTAGCTAATCTATGCATTTTAACTGGTTTGTAGATGTGGTGTTGTGTAATATGTCTTGTTTTTTAACTACTTTGTTCTAAATGCAGCTTTATTTTCAGTTTTAGAAAACGTTCACAGTCCCTGAATCCTGGAAAATGGAAAGAGCTGGTTTGCAAATACAGGTGAAACTTTACAGCCAGTATTAAGTTAATTCAGCAGAACTGTGGAAAAAACACTGATCTACAAACTCCTTTCTTAAGTTAAGTTAGTGATTAGTTTTATTATTGGTGGTGATTTCTGGCCGCCTGGTTAATAAAACCATCAGACTCACCTGCAGGATTCATCAGGTGCATCATCAGGTGGGAAGTCTCACACCTGTCTGTCTGCACACAGCCTGTAAATCATGACCTTTTAGAAGGATTTTCTCTGCTTTTACCTGTAAAGTCGGACAGGCTGGTTCCACTTTACAAGAGACGGGCAGTCAGTTTGGATTTGATTAAAGACACATTTTCCTCTGATCGTTCATTTATCTACTCAGCAGGATTTGACTTGTTCCCTAGATCCCTCCCTCCCTTCCCTGTCCTCATTTATCCTCCCTCACCTTTCCTTCCAGCACTGAGTTACACCAGAGACCTGAACGATGAAGCAGGAGTAACACACCCGCTTTCTCTCTGGGTCGGGTGTTCAAAATATTTAATCCAGATAAAAACCAACCAGATTGGGGAATCCATTTTTTGGGACAGCAGACCACGTAATCCAGCTTTCTTTTACCCGGTTGTTCAAAGATAAATAGGACTGGATCCCCCTGATCCAGAATCCCGTTTTCAGGATCAGGAAATGTGGATTTCCAGCATGTAGATCAGTGTGTGCTGCGACCATGTGAAGAACAGCAGGTAGAAGAGGCGGTTTGCATGCCTTGCAGGTGGAACCACCGGAGCATGTAACATGATACATGCATGTATTGTCCTGCATAACACTGGAGCAGGTGGTAAATCCTCCTCTGTGACATGTTAATGACACACCATAGTCCCGTGTTGAGGTACCGACCCAACCTCAGTCTTTCTGTCAGAATGATGGACGGACGTGTGGAGGGATGCAGTCGTTAGAAATTTATTTTTATTTTTACTTATTCTTTACTGATCATGCAGTGATGAATAACAAGAGTTGAATATTTTATTTGTTATTGGATTTTTTGGGGGGTTTATTTTGTAAGTATTGTCATGTTTTTATTTATTTTAATTTTTTTAAGCCGTTTTATTTTACTACACTGAATGGGTTAATATGAGCTTGTCCCTATGTTAACCTTTTTATCCCTAACGCTTAAACAATCAGGTGTAAAATACAAATAAAAGCATATGCACAGAATAAAAAGTTCTATTATTTGATGAGCTGTTTTTTCCTGAAATCCTTGTAATCCTGAACTAAAACAAATGCTGTTATCAAATTCGGCTCCCTGTACTGGCCTTGAATGGCTGGTTAAAAGCTCCCTGGAATGTTTTGTTGACGGATGCTCAGTCCCCCACCCTCCTCACGGGCGATGGACTTTAACCTGGATCAGCTCCCAAGGATGCCCCCTATCATCAGGCGGCAGAGACTGTGATGGAGAACTGGGACAAAGTTCACATTCTCACTTACTGCGCACACACACGCACCACACTCAAGTACACCACTACAGATGCACCTCCCTGTGATTCACTGCCTGGGCTGTCCTTCCCCCCTCCCTCCACTCCTGGGCGGCGGGTTGATTGGACGCGCTCAGCTGCGTCTGCACTTGCTGCATCGGGAGACCCCCCCCTGCCACGTGTTTCTGACGTTGTGAATGTCAGAGTTATGCTGTTTATGTATTGAGGAGTGTTTTTTGTATCTCAATAATAGGCCGTTCTCAGTGACGTCACATTGTTACACCGCCATGTTGGCTAGCTGTCGTTATGGAGTGACGGTTAATTTGCTGTTAACTGTGTGTTTGTTCAAGACCCGCATCAACATCCTGGTTTACAAACCTCCAAACCTGCCGACTGATGGAGATGTTGCTGCCTGATTCAGCTTACCACGACATTTACAGCGACCTACTCAGTTCATAGTCACACTTCACAGGACAGAACTAAACGCTAACAAGTTGTTAGAGGCTTACAAACACTTGGTAGCAGGATGGGAATCAGACCTTCAGCTGTGGAAAGTGTCCCAAAGCAGCCAGACCATCATTCTGCTGCCACCATGCTGGACAGGACATCAGGTTTTTCTGCTCTGAATCTTTTCTCTCTGAAGCTTAATGAGGTTCCACCTTCATGGAGCTCACAGAGTAACCCCATCTTTACCCAACAAGCACACACATGTAAATAACATGATGTCTCTAATGTCAACGCATCTGGAAACTAGTCTAAATAAATCATGTTAAGCTGAAATAAAATCATTTTACTCTAGAAAGACATTTAATTAAAAGTTAAATCTTGAGTTTTCTTTCTAAAATATCAGCACTCCCTGCTTCCCCTCGGGTCATCAAGCATGACCTATGAATCATAGGTTCTGGTTTGTTTCTCACCGTTCTGACATGCAGGGAAAGTCCCGAGTAAACTCCTCCTCGTTAAACACCCCTCTGAGTTTTTACACACAAAACTAAACACACTGTGTAAACTAACGTTGGTCCTCGAGAGCCACAATCCTGCAGGTTTTCCATGTTTCCCTGCTCCAGCACACCTGACTTAAAGAATTTAATCCAGAAGATAAAATCTTTTATTTCCTTTCTGTAAAGAACGTTCAGGACTGTTAACGATGATTCATGTTGTTCTTCCTGTAATATCTGTAATGTCTTTGTTTTATGTAAAGCACTTTGAATTGTCCTGTACATGAAATGTGCTATACAAATAAACTGCCTTGCCTTGTAATTCAGCTCTGAGTTAAAGAACAGGAAGCAGAAACTTCCTGTTTTCAGTTCAGGAAGAAAACTGCTGCTGAATCTTTGACCTTATTTGGTTTTAAAGTCAGAACAGATGTGATATAAATACATGAACAGAGTCAGAGCTCGCTGAGGACGGCAGGTTAAAACCACTTTAAATACGACTGGTTTGACTTTCAGATGTAAAGAAAGTAGGTGGAGCAAGTCTCTGTTCTCTCTGTGATGGAGGTATTTTATCTGGTTTCTTCCTCTGTGAAGCAAGTTAAACAGAAAACAGGTTTAATCATCAACAACTTCACAGGTTAAAGTCAAACTGAAGCAGTTTTAGGATCAAACTGGACTTCATGTTGACTTTAAAGCAGTTCATAAAGAAAAAGTCAGCAGGAAGAAACAAAGAGCAGCGGCCATTTTTCCTGAGTGTCAGTAAAGGCATCAGTCAGTCCTGCAGGAACAGGCTGCTTCATCTCTGGTTCAACAGGAAGTAGCAGAAAGTTTTGGGGAGAAAATCAGACTGTTGGTCAGTAAAACTCAGAGCTGTGGTCACATGTTCAGGATGATCTAGTTTCTGAAGCTCTGAGGAGGTTTAACTAACCCTCTCTGACCTGATGAAGATGAGGGTGAAGATGAAGGTTTAACCTGTCAGAGACGTTTCATGTCTGCAGTGACTGAGTGTTTCAGGTGATGTGCTGCCACCTGCTGGTGGTTCTGTGGTTCTGCACTCTGCACAGGTCAGGACTCCTCAGAGTTTATTTACATGAATTTATGTTCTGGCCTTGATTGTGTCTCTACAGAATGAAAAGTTTAGTCTCCCAGTAAGACCAGTAGAAACTCCTCCATGATCCGACTCCAGTAGACTGGATTACTGTACTGGTCTTTAACTGGACTTCCTAAAAAGAGCATTGAACATCTGCAGCTCATCCAGATGCTGCTGCTGGAGTTTTAACCTGGACTAAGAGACCTGAACACATAATACAACCAATTTTATTTTATTTTATTTGTTTATTTTTTTACTTTTTCATGTCCAGCATGGTGGCATCAGAATGATGGTCTGGCTGCTGTGTTGTACTGAACAAATTTGCTTTGCCAAGAGGAGCTTTATGGGTATAAGGCTCCTCTTGATAATCCATATATATATATATATATATATATATATATATATATATATATATATATATATATATATATATATATATATATATGTTTTATTTCTCTTGTTTTATCTTATTGATTTGGTTTTATGGAATCTTGCTGGTTCTGACTAGAGGGAATAGAAAAAAAAGGATAATAATGGAGAGAAGTAAAAAGGAAAGTGGAAAAAAGGAGACAAAGATCCAGTAGAAAGAAGCAACAAGCAGACACTTTTTAAAATGATCTTGTTGCACATATTGAACCAGGAAGTAACAGAGCCTGTTAGTTATTCTTTATAAAACAACATTAATCATTAAATAAATAAGTTTTAAAAAGCATCTGTTCAAACCTGTGGCATTTATTTCCTATGGCTCTATACACTGTTAAAACCCCAACTACTAATTTGTTACTTTAACATGTCTTTCTGAGTTAGGAGAGCAAATAGTTTTAAAAAGAGCTGAGCTGACTCAAAATGCAAAGTTTATAAATCGTTCGTGCAATGAAATCAAATTCTTAGGTTGAGAAAACTTCAGATGATGAGTTATGTATCCGAACGTTCAACTAAGGACTGACGTCACTTCCACCAAGCGCCTCGCACACAACGCGCATGTGCAGATCTTCACAGGAGCGAAGAAACGCAACGCTAACGTTCACCGACGTTTCCTCTGTCTGTGCCTGAAGAGCCGTTTGCAGGTAAGTCTGTACATATAAAAATACGTGTGTTTTAGTGGTTGCTTTTTAAATTCCTCTTTAAACATTAATAATTTGTTGTCAGTTTTGTAAAACCCACCAAATGTTTAACGTTCGCTTCATTTGAACTTCAGGTGTTGACCAAGCTACATAGGGTTAATTTTACGTGTTTGAATTAGCGTACTAATATTTTTATACAAGCTCACTAACCTCTAATGTTCATTTTACAGTTTACATAAAATGTTGTAGAGTTAAGATGAATTTACATGTCCTAAAACTAGGTTACAGAGTTCGAAAGTCCCCCCTCCTTACAGTGTTTAGCGGTAGCAGGAAAAGTACCGCGTTGAAATAATTAGCGAGTATCACTAAGGAACTAGATCTTAATTTTTCACACCACTGCGTGGCTTCTAGCATATCAGTTTTTCTATCAGTGTTAATAGACACATGAATGTACAATTTCAGTGAGTTGTCTTGGCCATACGTCTGCTTTGATTAGCAGCTCCATGTAAACCACATGCTGAAGACTTCTGAGACATGATTCAGCTAAGTTCTGTTAGTGAGATGTTAAAAAAGTTTTACTTTATTGGGTTAGGGTTAACCCTTATTTTGTATTATTTAAACATGGTAAATTGCTCTCTTCAGATGGGTGTTTCCCCCATCTGTCTTTAAAACAGAAGCATTGAGGCCCCTTCTGAATAAGAGTAATTTAGACTCAACTATTTTTAGTAATTACTGACCGGTGCTTTCTTTTTGCGTGTGTACGCATGTGTAAAGTGTTTGAAAGAGAATCAAAAATATTTTTAAATGCCTTGTTTTTTTATATGCATAAACTGCTTTTTTACTATGTAAAGCACTTCATATTGCTTTGTGGCACGTAAAGCGCTTTTTAAATAAAATATTATTTGATTTCAATATTTTTTTCTATTTATTTTAGACAACTGATGTACTTGCCTACAGGAAGGCCACAGCACATAGAGACCTACTTTCACCCAAAGGAGAAGGCTGAAGACATGTCTGGTAAGATCTATTGCTATTGCCACCAAACTGACTATGGTTTCATAGAGTATCATAATGGTTACAGAACCTGATCATGTTGTTACTGTTTTTTTTAATACTGTCAAAGGAATACTATGAAGGTAAAAATGTGCCAAAATGAACAAACTTGTAGAAGAAAATGTGAGAAGTTGTGCATCAAAAATCTGAACTTGTATGTCAAAATTTTCTGCTGTAAAGAAAACTCACACACACGTGAACTGAATTTGAAGTTAAAGAAAAAAAATAGTCCATCTGACAAATTATCTTCCATAGTTTACTTGTAATTAAATTTTTTTTCAAGTGTTCATTTTGCTTTGCAACCTCAACTTAGCGATTACAACTTCCTGAATCTGCTGCTGCAAGTCACAGATGTGCTCTCACGAGTCACAGCGTGATAAAACTGTGCCCTGACTTTTGTCTCAATCCTTGCGAGATATTTGTGCCAAAACTAACTTGTGTCTGAAGATGTGAGAGCAGAGGAGGGGGGGGAGGGGCTTAACCAATCAGAGTGAATGGTTGTGAGCCCAACGTCTCCAGAGTTTCTCTTGTCGGACCTCTTGGCAGCTATCGCTATGGCGCACCAACCTGGGGAAGGTTACTTCATTAACCATCGTTTTGACTACCCCATTGTGTGTTTTAGGAGTAAACGAACATATGCTCTAACAAAATGTATAAAGAATTACATTAAGATCAAGTGAATACGCTCTTGGTGTGCATGAAAGGTGACTGCTGGCTAGCTGAACAAATCTGAACAGTTCTAACTTATAAATGACCAAAAACTAGCCCTGCATGGTTCCCATGTACACTGCTCACAAAAATTAAAGGACCACTTTTTTTATTGGGCCTGGCATGAAATCAGTTAAACCTGTCTGATAATTTTCTGGTTGGTTAAGCAGCTGAGGGCATCGTTAATCACTTTCAGCTGTATTGGTGTTCATGGAATTAACAACAGGTGCACCACAGTGGCAACAATCAGAAAACCCTCAAAACAGGACTGGTTTTACATGTGGAGGTCATTTCAAGTTTCTCCCTCTTGATCTTTTTTGGCTGATTTTTCACTCGTGCTGGTTTTGGCTTGAGTAATCATCTCTACTGGCAGTATGAGGCGATTCCTTAACCCTACAGAAGTTGCACAGGTTGTCCAACTTCTCCAGGATGGCACATCCACACGTGCTGCAGCAAGAAGGTTTAATGTGTCTCCCAGCACAATCTCCAGAACATGGAGGAGATTTCAGGAGACTGGTGGTTATTCTCGGAGAGCTGGACAGAGCCGTAGAAGGTCCTCAAGCCATCAGCAAGACCGATACCTGCTCCTTTGTGCAAGGCGGAACAGGCTGAGCACTGCTCGTGCCCTACAGAATGACCTCCAGAGGGCCACTGGTGTGAATGTCTCTACCCAAACAATCAGGAACAGATTTCATGAAGGTGGCCTGAGGGCCCGACGTCCTGTAGTGGGCCCTGTGCTCACTGCCCAGCACCGTGGAGCTCGACTGGCATTTGCTGAAGAACACCAGAATTGGCAAGTCCGCCACTGGCGCCCTGTACTTTTCACAGACGAGAGCAGGTTCACCCTGAGCACCTGTGATAGACGTGAAAGAGTCTGGAGAAGACAAGGAGAACGTTATGCTGCCTGCAACGTCGTTCAACATGACAGGTTTGGTGGTGGGTCAGTGATAGTCTGGGGAGGCATATCCATGGAGGGACGCACAGACCTCTACTGCCTAGGAAATGGTTCTCTGACTGCCATAAGGTATCGAGATGAAATCCTTCAACCCATTGTCAGACCCTACGCTGGTGCAGTAGGTCCTGGTTTCCTCCTAATGCACGACAATGCCCGGCCTCATGTGGCAAGAGTATGCAGGCAGTACCTGGAGGATGAAGGAATTGAAACAATTGAATGGCCTTCACGATCCCCTGACTTAAACCCAATAGAACATGTGTGGGACATTATGTTTCGATCCATTAGGCGCCGCCAAGTTGCTCCTCAGACTGTACAACAGCTCAGGGATGCCCTCACACAGATCTGGGAGGAAATGCCACAAGACACCATCCGTCGTCTCATTAGGAGCATGCCGCGACGTTGTCAAGCATGCACACAAGCTCGTGGGGGCCACACAAGATACTGAAAAGCATTTTGAGTTGCAGAAATTAAGTTTTTGAAAAAATGGACTAGCCTGCCACACCTTCATTTCACTCTGATTTTAGGGTGTCTACACAATTGAGCCCTCTGTAGGCTGAAAACTTTTATTTCCATTAAAAGACTTGGCATCCTTTTGTTCCTAAGACATTGCCCTGTCGTTATTTGTATAGATATCCAACTTCATATTGAGATCTGATGTATCTAATGTGTTTCTTTAAAGTGCTCCTTTAATTTTTGTGAGCAGTGTATATAATCTACATTCTGTACCATTTGCGTTTAGTCATAATTTGACTAGTAAACCATGTAAATACTGTATTGCCAAAAGTCAGGCCACAGTTTTATCACGCTGTGACTCGTGAGAGCACATTTGTGACTTGCAGCAGCAGATTCAGGAAGTTGTAATCGCTAAGTTGAAGTTGTAAAGCTAAATGAACACTTGAAAAAAAATTTAATTACAAGTAAACTATGGAAGATAATTTGTCAGATGGACTATTTTTTCTCTGTAACTTCAAATTCAGTTCACGTGTGTGTGAGTTTTCTTTACAGCAGAACATTTTGACATACAAGTTCAGATTTTTGATGCGCAACTTCTCACATTTTCTTCTACAAGTTTTCACATCAAATCTACAAGTTTGTTCATTTTGGCACATTTTTACCTTCATAGAATACAGTCACTGATCTTTACATTATGAATATTCTGTACTGAGGGAAAACCTCTGTGAAGCCTACTACTGTTCTCATGGAAGCTGCTTTGTGTAGCGTCCTTAATACTTCTATATTTCTTCATTTTATGTTCCTGTGATTCCAGTGCTTTGGAATATTAGGAACTGGCCTTCGAGTGAAACAGGGTTCTCAGTTTTGGCCTCTAAACCTCTCTGTATACGCTTTTGAAAAGATGCCACACTTGCCAAAAAAACACTTGTACCCCTTCTGTTCATGACAGAAAACCCAAAATGGTCACTGACATAACTTCAAAGGAAAAATAGTTAATTAAAAGGTGACATTACTTTGAAATTGTGCTTCAACAGAAAAATGTAAAAATAACAAAAACAATGAGACTTCTTTGGCCCATACTCAAACTGCTCCAGTTGTCTCAAGTTTGAACGGCATCTTCTCCAAACTGAATGCAGATTTTAGGTCCAGGTTCAGTGAAGGCCACCTTAGAATAGCCCAATGTTTTGTTCTGATCCATTCTTGGCTGTTGTCAGCTGTGGTTTAGTTAACTATCCTGCTGGAGGATCTTTGACCTCATTCTTTCTGTCTTCCATGTTGAGTGTAAAACACACTCTGGGCCGGTTGTTCAAATGTAATCTGATCAGATTTTGTTTATTGTATTGGATCAAATCTTAAAAATGGTTTGTTCAAAAGGGAAAGAAGGATTCTGAAATTGGATTGTAATATGTAATTCAGTCCTAGTTATGATTTGGATAAAGGCTTCAGTTTGTGTTGTTCAAAACCTTTTAGACGGATTTGAATAACTTTTATCTAAGAAAACAAGATTATCCTGATCCCAAGTGGGGGTTGGATTTCAAGGTGGAGTGATAATGTAGATAACGTAGACCTATTAAGCCCTTCAGCGCAGTAAAGCAAAAAATTTAAACATAACATGATCTTGTCCCCATAAAAGAGACCCAACAAAGAAATTTCAATAACAAACACAAAAAAATAATAAATTTCCCTGCCATTCACTGCATGATCAGAGAAGAACCCGTCAACATGTCCAGTCAGTCCCTTATTCTGACAGAAAGCCGGATGATGGTCCAGTTCCTCCAAACGGGGCTCAGGTGCATAACTAGCATCGTCGCAGAGATGAAAAACCAGAGAAACCAGAAATCTGGATCAGGGTGATCCAGTCCAATGCTGCTTTAAAAATCCAGCATAAGAGTAAGACAGATTACCAGATCTTGGATAGCAAAAAATGGGATTCCTAAATGTGGATAATTTTGATCCAGATTAAATCTTTTGAACAACTGGACCTATGATACCAAACAGCACACATTGACAAATTTGAACCTTTTTAAATATGAAGTAAGCAGTATGTTAGTGTGCATATTTCTTTGCTTTTGGAAGTGTTGGTCTAATAAAACTGTATTTTGCATATTTTGAAATTCTTGTTCTTCTCTGCAGGACACTGACCTGGAGGAATTGTCGGTTAAAGGCTTGAAACTAGATATACTCACTGAAGTGGTCGAAGATTATGTTGGAACCGTCAACTCTGCTTCAACTACAAGAAGCATTGCCTTGGTTATCGAGGAGCAGATTGTTGTAGATGACATCGGAGACTTGCCTACAGCATTTTCTCTTTGGCCTCACATATGCTCTGAACTTGGACTATCCTAAGGACCTTAAGTGCACTTTTGAGGCAGTTCAGAAGGTGTTCATGAACTTGGGTACCCACTGCTCAGCCAGGGTTTAGGCCCTAAAGAACAGTTTGCTGAAGTAGCCCGTTTTGATGATACCAGTGATGTGCTGCACTGGTAAGTGCTGACCAGATTGTTCACTAGCTTACTTTTTAAAACTTTACTAAGTTGTTATACAATTCAGAGATAGCATCATTGGAGTTATTGTTTGACACTTGTTTGTTCTAAATGCAATAATCAAAAAATGTTATTGATGAATGCTGATGAAAGGATGACAAAAATGCTCTTTTTCTTTATTCAAAGTTGATGTTGGCAGCTGTTTGTTTTCTTAAAATGTTATATTTATATTTGGTAAACGGTACAAGCTGGGATAACAGGAGGGTCTTTGCAAAAGCAGCACAGCATTTTCATAAGAAGCAATAAACAGTGAAATAGAAATATAGATTGCTGAATCTAATTTAAAATTCAATAATTAAATCATACAATAAAAACATTCTTTTGCAAAGTGTTTTGTAAATAAAACATTTGTGGTTTCTATTTCCATTTCTGTTTTCTATTCTCCTCTGCATTTTCAAATCCCTCCTTGATGGTTTTCCCTTCATTTATCTTTGGGGCCTTGAGCAGTGAAAACCAAGTTAAACCACAGCTGCTCCTCAGCTGTAACCAGCTCTCTTAACGGTTACACGCCACACTTGTGCCTCTGTCTTGCATCTCCGATTTGGTGAAGTAACATCTTGCTAACAGCTCACTAACTACGTTGGCGGTACCGATGTTGATATGCAGGAGACTGCTGCAGATAAGTCAAAACTTTAAAGAATCTATCCAGCATACAGAATATGAATTTCTGTAAAGTTTGAGAAGGTCACTTTGCAAATTTATATTTTTATTGTATGAATTATTAAATTTGAAATTATATTAAGCAATCTATATTTTTATTTCACAATTTATTACACCTTATGAAAATGCTGTATTGTTTTTCCAAAGACCCCCTTGGTCCTCCACAAGATAAATGCTACTGAGTGTAAAAAAAATTTACAGTTTTTTGGGGGGTGGGGTAAGGGGTTTAACAATCCCATAATGCACCTTTCATTCACTTAATAGTTGACTATTTTTTTTATTCATTTATAGAGTCCATTGAAACAAGTTTGTTTTCTATAATTTATTTAGTTTGTCATTAGTTTGATTATTGCTGTTATTTGTAACAAGAAATCAAATTATTTGACAACTCGATTAGTTTTTATTCTCTTTTAAAAGGTGGCATTTGTTTTTAACAATACTGAAAAATATACATCTTCATATGTTCATGTTACCACTTTAACTTGGAACATTTCATGTAAACTGCTGTTCAATTTCTCTGAATAAATTATTAATTTGAAGGGGTATTTGGATTCTTAATTGTAGACTTCACAACTAAAGAATGAGAAGTTCAGCCAACTTAAAAAAGTAAGGCAACCAGCTGCAAAGCGTTTTTGAGTAAACTCAACAAACAGGCGTGTGTTGAATCAACCTACATCAAGAGGGTAAATGTAAGTTGAAAAATAAGTTGGGCAAACTCAAAACTACTCTTCAAACATATTCACACTGTTAAGTTGAGCCAACTTGTGTTCACAAGTTGGCTCAACTTTTTTAAGTGTATTTCAACTGAACAACTTGAGTTGTTTCAGCTCAAAGGTATGAGTAGACTGGACTTGCCATCTTAAGTTTATTGAACTTAATATTATGCATTGATTTACCTTCTTAATTTAGGTTCACACAATGCAAAAGTCCTTAGTTGAGTTTACTCAAAAACGCTTTGCAGCTTGTTGCCTTACTTTTTTAAGTTCAGTCAACTTTTCTTTTCTTACAGTGTATGCATTTTTCTTTTTAAAAGTAATTTCAAGTGAAACATGTTCTACAGGAAAACAGCAGGTGTGTGTGTGTGATGGGTATTTTTCTATCATAAAATAAGACACAAAGCACTCAGAGTGAAGTCAGCTTCATCGCGATGGGGAGAGACGGTGGTTCAGCACTCAGAGAGTGTCTGGTGTCAACTCCGAAGTCTCAACCCCAGTGCCCCCTTTTTATTGAGCAGCTATCACACTTCAGAAGAGCAAACAAAGTTCTCGCAAACTTCAAACAGGGAAGCACATTAGCATACAACACTTTATGACCCTTTTCACACAGAGCTGTGACCACCACATCCTGTCCTCTGCAGGGTGGGTGAGACAACAAATCATTACCCATCCTTAAGGGAGAAAGTTTAAACTGTTAACTTTAAACTGTCAACTTTGCTTACTCTAACTGTGTGTGTGTGTGTGTGTGTGTGTGTGTGTGTGTGTGTGTGTGTGTGTGTGTGTGAAAGTTATAGACTAAAACAGCTGCTAACCTGTGCTGCCACCATATTAAATTAGTTGAGAAATTTACTGCTGTAATAAACTCTGGTTCATATTCAGCATTTTTCTCGTTTACAGGAAACCTGAAAAAACATTTAAAACTCTGGCGCGTGGTCTGTTTACGTTTTATTCTTTCATTCCAGCCTCACTCTCTCCACACACACACACACACACAGCTTTGTTCTTTACATCCGTAAACATATTCTTTCTTTTCTAAGTCCACTTTTCATTCAGATTTTCTGGGTTAGAGATTGTTGACAAAGGTAAGCAGCTTTATCAGGCTGCTACAGAACAAGCGAGGTACACACTCGTAGCCGTGATTGACGCACATGCTAGCAGTGCATTGTGGGACTTGTAGTATTATGATGGTGGGTGCGCTCTATCAGCTCTAAGACTAATTAGATATGATCATATGGGCCAAAACTAATTCATTCATGAGCTGGATGTGGTCCGCAGGTCTTGAGTTTAACACGAGTCTTAGATCCAAAGACTCTGGTCAACTAGTCCAGACCAGAGTCCAGACCAGAGTCCAGACCAGAGTCCAGATCAGAGTCCAGACTAAACATGGAGAAGCAGCATTTAGCTGTTATGCTGCAAACAAGTGGAACAAACTGCCAGTGGAGATTAAACTTTCCCCAAATGTAGACATTTTTAAATCCAGGTTAAAAACATTTCTTTTCTCATGCACCTATGCATGAAATCTGCACACCAAATTATATATATATATATATATATATATATATATATATATATATATATATATATATATATATATATATGTGTGTGTGTGTGTGTAAACCAGGCCTGCTGGGCCAGAATAACCCGGGCTGGCTGCTCCATATTTAACCAGTAGTGGACTGAAACACACCCAGCAGGTTTAGTGTAGATGTGATGCTGTGTTAGAGGGAGAGATGTGAAGGTGGATGGGATGGTTAGAAATGTTGGAGCCTCCAGCTGCACCTAAAGACGACGGTGAGGGAAGAAGAACTGTTCAAAGTAAAAATATGGCTCAGTTCTTTAACAGAACCGAAAGGCCTCACGTTGAAGGAAAAAACAAGTAGATTCTGTTTATTTTTATTAAACCTTTATTTACCCGGGTTAAAACCCCACTGAGATGGAGATCTCTTTCAAGGGTGACCTGGTTAACAGGTCAGCGGCACGTCAGAGAAATAAAAAGACCATAAATCAACAAGCAATACATCATCAATACATTTATATTCCTGTAGAATCTGGCTCGGTTCAAAACACACATGCAGATATTTCATGGCCAGACAGCGGTGTGATGTCTAAACATGATTCATGCATGAACTCAGACACAGTTAACAGCAGGAGGAGCCTCAAAACAAAAGCAGTGGAAAGTAAAAACAGTTGTGCTTCACCTGATGCTGCAACCAGCATCACTTTGGAGTGGATGTAAGGAACCAGGTGGCCAGTAATCTGTAAAATATGTCTTACCTGCATAAACTGTGGCCACTTCAATCTACACTTGTTTGTTTTATTGATGATTACAGGACCCATGAGCAGCTTTTGGTGAGTTAAAAAGATTATTCTGAGGCCCAGCTCCACTTTAAAAGGATAAGGAGGTGGGTGTGAGGAACTAGTTAACCAGTAATCTGTACGGTAAAACCCTTTAATAAAATCAGACCACTTTAATGTAGATTCTGCTTTTTATTGACAAGAAATTTACTGTAATCAGTTAAAAATGTGAAGTGGAAATGAAACTTTGTAAATCAACACATAAATCATAAACTAAGTGGACTTTTCATACTTTAAATAAACAAGCATGAAACCTAAACAGCGAAGCAACAACATGATATGGTTTCTGGTTACAGCTCCTCTTCGTCTGCAGCTGGAATTAATCCGTTAAAGCTCCTGCTAAAGCCGACTTTCTCTGTTCATATGGACTTAAATAAATACTCTGATCCTCCGTCAGCTCCGTCCAGGATAAAGACTCTGATCCTCCGTCAGCTCCGTCCAGGATAAAGACTCTGATCCTCCGTCAGCTCCGTCCAGGATAAAGACTCTGATCCTCCGTCAGCTCCGTCCAGGATAAAGACTCTGATCCTCCATCAGCACCGTCTAGGATAAAGACTGATCCTCCGTCAGCTCCGTCCAGGATAAAGACTCTGATCCTGCGTCAGCTCCGTCCAGGATAAAGACTCTGATCCTCCGTCAGCTCCGTCCAGGATAAAGACTCTGATCCTCCATGATGGACATAAACTGTCTCTGGTTCCAGTGGAGGAAAGCTGTGGTGTTGTGCTGCCACCTGCTGGAGGTCTGGAGCTACAGACCCAGCATGATGAGGAAGGTGAGGAAGAGGAAGTTCCAGAGTTAGGACCAGACGTGGAGAAGCTGTTTTTAGTTTCCTACAGATCTGCAGATCAGCTGAAACTCTGTCTTCTGTTAAAACGCGTCTCTTACCTGCTGCATGTAAATAGTCTTTTCTCTTTGTTTTTAGTCTTCTTTTACCTTCTGTTGTGGTTCTGGTCTGATTTTTATATTAAATTATTTTGTTTCTTCATGTTGAACCTGGTTGCTTTGTTTTAAGCACTTTGAATGACTTTTGTCTGAAAATAACTATGTAAATAAAGTTAGATTTGATTTGGTTGTTCATGTCTGCAGCGTTTAGAGGATGTTGTATTTACTATGATATCATTTATAAAGAAGCTGGACTCTCTCCTGCAGATCTCTAACAGGATCTCTTTCAGCATCAGAAATGATGTCATCGATCAGATCAGCTGATCGTCTAATGACACACAGCAGAGATTTAAATATTATTTAATAACACCAGATCAATGATGCTCCGTTCTCATCTGTCGGTCACACGTTTTGTTAGTTTTTAAACTACTGAAGCTTTTCTAAAAGAATAAAATAATTTATTTATTTAATTAATTTTTTGGGAAACTATCTGTTTAATTTAGAAAAACAGATTTTTCCCCTTCTTTTAATTTTTTTTTATTTTTTTTATTTTATTTTATTGTGATGCTCTGTAATAAAGAAAGTCGCCATTAGAAAAACAAAGGAAACTACGGCAGCGTAGAGCAGAAGTCAGCAGGACGTGGTCTCATGTCCACGGTGTGATGGTGGATCTGTGCAGCCAGAGAATCTGTCACTTCTTAAGAAAGAAGACTCTGTAGACCTGAGCTGGATCTCTGTAGACCTTTCTGGATATTTTTATGTTCCCACTTCAACATGTCCTTTAACAGCAGGTCTAGTTAGAGAAAAAAACCTTCAGCCAACACACCTCAGAGCAGCTCGGTTCATCTCTTAACCATGAGACCAAAACCATTTCACAGAGACACCTGGTTAACCAGCGACTACCACTGACTGATGATGTCAAGTTTAACAGATTCTCTGTTTCAGACTGAATGAACTAATGATAGAAGAGCAAGGACACAGTTTATTGAGATGTGGAAGTTTTTATTTTGTTCATATTTTCTCCAGAAAAACCTGCCAAATGTTGTAAAAGTTCCATCATGGCCCAATGATGTTCTTTCCAGCCCAACGTGTTCAAAAGCAGCAACACTGAACCTGACGTGTGTGACAGAAACCTAAATGCATGTGTGGTCTAGCCTGGAGCTGCTCTTAAAGGGACAGTGTCACCAAAATACCCCAGACACAGTTATCACACCACCTGCTTTACAGTCACACCTTATATGAAGAATGAAGAGTTTAAAACACAATAAGCTGCTTTTCACACAGATAAAAGTTTAACATTAGTCCACCTGCTGCACAGATTAGCAGATTATTATTAAAGCTCAAAGTTAGAGACACAAAGAAATGACGTTTGCTATGAATGAAGCCTTGAAGTTGATCAGAAACTCTGACACCGACCAGTTAAAATCAGAGAGAAGAATCCTTCCTGTGTGTTACCATGCCAACATGTCTGCTTGTGTGTGTGTTACCATGCCAACATGTCTGCATGTGTGTGTGTTACCACCTCTATTCTAGTCTCTGTTCAGTGTTTCCTGTTTGTGCTGCAGAGAAAAACTCTCAGAGCCTCTGTCATGTAGCGTACACAACGAGGAAGAGGAGGTATTTCCTGCTTCCATCCAGCTGCAGGATGGAGGGAACATGTGTCCAGATGCTGCTGGGTGAGTCCATCTGCTGGATGTGTGTTGGTGTGTAAATGCTGAGAGATGATCACTGCTGCTTCCCACAGCAGAGCCGTCATTAAAGCTCCAACTGAGCTGAGTGTCATTTCTCTGCAGCTCTGATCTCACTGCTGTGCTGCACAACAAACGGAGGTTAGTAAACTTCTTCTGCTTCTGTCCAAGAAACCCTGTCTGACAGCAGAGACTCTGTCTGTCTTTACTGGTTCAGGTCTGACTCTGCTGGTCCAGGTCTCCTCTCTGAGACTCTCTGAGAGGATTTAATGTCACATTCATGGAAAGGATCATTGTTGTGTCATTTCATCCCTCACAGCTCGTCTGACCATCAGTCCCAGCAGATCTCAGTTTTTTAAAGAAGACTCTGTGTCTCTGATCTGTGAGGAGGACGACAGCTCTGCTGGATGGACGGTGAGGAGAAACACAACCAAGAAGGCCAGGACTCAGTGTGGATCTGGGTGGGGAAAACCTGCTGGTTCTTCCTGTAACATTAATGTTGTCTTTACAAGGGACTCTGGAGTTTACTGGTGTGAGTCCAGAGAGGGAGCAACCAGTAACAGCATCACCCTCACTGTCACTGGTAAGATCAGACTGTGGAGTTAGTGGTGATGAAGCTGTGTGGAAATGGATGAAATGCTGTAGTTTGTCTCTGTGTTGAGGTGGATCAGTGATCCTGCAGAGTCCTGTCCTCCCTGTGATGGAGGGAGATGACCTCACTCTGAGCTGTCAATCAAAGCCTCCCTCCAACCTCCCAGCTGCTTTCTATAAAGATGGCTCCCTCATCAGGACTGAGTCTACAGGTCACATGACCCTCCACCATGTTACCAGGTCTGATGAAGGTCTCTACAGGTGTAGCATCAGCAGTCATGGAGAGTCTCCACCCAGCTGGATCTCTGTCACAGGTGAGGAGCTTCACCCTCATTTCAGCACTTATTTCATCCACAGTCACCTGACCAGGTGGGATTCTCTCTGCAGGTAAACCTACAACCACAGCCCCGCCCACTACTGTAGCTCCGCCCCCTGCTTCATCCTCCCTCCATCTTGGGTTCATGCTGCTCCTCCACCTGCTGGTGTTCTGTCCGTACTTCATCTCCACCCTCCTCATGGTGTCTTTATATCCACACAGAGACACAGGTAACACTGAACCATTCACTGACCTGTCAATCAATCAATCAATCACTCAATCAATCAATCAATCAATCAATCATGATTTTCTCTCTAACCTGCTCTGTCTGCAGGAAGTGACCTGGCCGTCTCCATGGTGATGACTCCATCCACCCAGGCTGATCAGGGATTGGATGATGACTATGATGATGTCACCACAGAGCATCATCTAAACTGAGCTGAACATCTCATCTCTCTCTTCTCCTGATGTTCTTCTTTCACATGAGAACTTTCTAGAACTGAGGTCAACATCTGTGAACAGAGACGTCACATCTGTCTGTTTATCCTGGAAATAAAGCAGTGAAGGGGGCGTGGCCTGTCTGCTCTGCTTCTTTTACACACCTGGACAGAACAGCTGCTACACTGGATCCACATCAACACATCTCTCTATTGATCAGAACTTCTCAGGAAACTCACGTTAAGTCGGACAATCAGTTCCATCAACAACTCGTGTCGTCATGGTGACGAAATAATATTCCAACACAAATGTTCTCACACGGGGAGCTGAGCCTCTAAAGAGCACAGATCTCCACCAAGACCACCAAGATTTATTTATACATGAGGATGGTGATGTGGATGATGATGATGATAATGATGATGAAGATGATGATGATCTCCAGTGTCTCCAGGTTCTTTAAAATGAATAAAATATTTTAAATTAAAGCAGCCAGTTCACATTTCAGACACGACCGGTTAGAAAAGCAGTTAATTAGTGAACCTGCTTCTTCTGGCCTGTAAACTGAGGGGGTGCAGTTCCCCTCTCAACCACTGGGTGGCATGAGTTGTCTATGACCACCAGGCTTATATAAGGTGTGTCCCATTTCAGGGTCTGCACACTTCGAAGGGCAGATTGGTAGTCTACATACGTCATAATGGTTCACTACGTACTGTCCCAATTTGGAGAATTTGAAGGAGTCTCTGAATCCACCTTTCAAATCCGAACTTCGTTTGGCCTCAAGCGAAGGCTGCTGGTGATGCATCCTTCAGAGCTTCTTTTCTCCCAGAATTCATTGCACAGCAAACGGTGGTGAACGAGTAACCGAGTTCAGAAAAGGAGGTTTTAGCTTTCAATAAAATTTTGTAAAATAAATAAATAAATAAATAAAACGAGTAGATTTTACTTCTAACTACACTAGTACTGTATCTCATCCTGTACACTAGCACTCACTATATATATCCATTCATTTCTGTTCTGTTTGTCCAGTTCAGGGTCGCAGGGCAGCCGGAGCCGGAGGAAAGTTGGGATGAGGGTATTTTCTCCCGACCCTAGCATATTGAAGAAACCCCCTCCCCCAGTCTGATGCTCCCTGAAACAGAGAAATGAAACGGGACAAACAATTTAATGGGTGAGAGGGTTAGAAAGAGCCAGAAATGATGAGAATGAGGAGGAAAGATAAAGTGGTGGGGGGAGGGATGGTGGTGAGGAGATGAGGGAAGTGAGGGAGGGGGAGTGGGTGGATGGATGAGGGAGGAAAGGATGGAGGGCAGAATGGTTTAGAGGGGGGGTTGAGGCCCTGCTGCTGAAGCAAAGTTACCAGGTTAACTTTATTTAGATTAAACATGATGTAAAGGCGAGTTAGACGAGTTATTTCTCATCTTTGTGTCCTGCTTTTAGGGATTCTAGGTCCAGTTTCAGGGTTACTAGGTCCAGTTTCAGGATTTCTAGGTCCAGTTTCAGGGTTACTAGGTCCAGTTTCAGGATTTCTAGGTCCAGTGTCAGGATTCCTAGGTCCAGTTTCAGGGTTTCTAGGTCCAGTTTCAGGATTCCTAGGTCCAGTTTCAGGATTTCTAGGTCCAGTTTCAGGATGTCTAGGTCCAGTTTCAGGATTTCTAGGTCCAGTTTCAGGATTTCTAGGTCCAGTTTCAGGATTCCTAGGTCCAGTTTCAGGGTTTCTAGGTCCAGTTTCAGGATTCCTAGGTCCAGTTTCAGGGTTTCTAGGTCCAGTTTCAGGTGTTCTAGGTCCAGTTTCAGGGTTTCTAGGTCCAGTTTCAGGTGTTCTAGGTCCAGTTTCAGGGTTTCTAGGTCCAGTTTCAGGATTTCTAGGTCCAGTTTCAGGATTTCTAGGTCCAGTTTCAGGGTTTCTAGGTGCAGTTTCAGGATTTCTAGGTCCAGTTTCAGGATTTCTGGGTCCAGTTTCAGGATTTCTAGGTCCAGTTTCAGGATTTCTAGGTCCAGTTTCAGGATTCCTAGGTCCAGTTTCAGGATTCCTAGGTCCAGTTTCAGGATTTCTAGGTCCAGTTTCAGGGTTTCTAGGTCCAGTTTCAGGGTTTCTAGGTCCAGTTTCAGGTTTCTAGGTCCAGTTTCAGGGTTTCTAGGTCCAGTTTCAGGGTTTCTAGGTCCAGTTTCAGGGTTTCTAGGTCTTGTTTTGTGTTAAAAACTTGTTTAGTTGATGAAAAATGGCCTTTTCTATTATCTTACTTTGAAAAGGAAGATTTGAGATCGGCCTGTAGTTGCTCATTTGTGTCTCTTCTAGATTATCTCATTTTACCAGAAGTTTGATTACAGATGATTTTAGAAGTTCTGGGAAGACACCTGAAATTAAAGACAAGTTCACAATCTGTAACAGATCTGGCTCCAGAGTCTTTGAGGCCTTTTTGAAGAAACCTGTGGCCAGGATGTCCAAGCAGCAAGAGGAGGAGTTCAGCTGACGTAAGATGTCGCCCAGACCTGCCATAAGACTACGACCTGATTATAATTAGCTATGAAATGTACAAAAAAAATTCACATAAAGTAATAAAGCTACCATTAATTCACTCAGCGTAATGTATACCTCACATTAACAATATAATAAGGCAATTCAGATAGAAATTATGAGCCACAGACGTGAACTACGTCAAATCGATGCCTACAGGCTGTAATTACGTAATGCTAAATGGCTAGCAGTTAGCTTCCCAACATACTCTGAAAAGAGCTTAAAAACGGCCATTACCCTTGACAAAACTTAGCAGGAATAGAGCATTGGGGCTTATACAAGGCAAGAGTAAAGCACAAATAGTATAGAGGAGGGCTAAACAGATAAAATCACAGTCTTTTGTGCAATCTCAGAATTCTGACTTTTTTCTCAAAAATTCTAAGATTACTGTCAGAATTTTGACTTTTTTCTCTCGTAATTCTATTTTTTTCTTGAGTGGCCCTAATCCTCTTCTGTGGTAGGAACCTTTTCCAGTTGAGTTGGTTTTTATAAATCCCAAAAGTTGGCTATATCTGGCGTACGCGGGTACTGTTCCCACAGCAGCTTGATAAATGAGGCCACAGATCCTCCTGGATCTTATTTATTTCTGCATATTAAGAAACAATAAAATCAGACTAAATGAGTCAAACTGATCACGAAACATGTCCTGACACAATCTGGCTGTTTCAGTTTTAATCTCTGACACATGGAAAGTCCAGACTAAACCCTGCTCCAGTTTTTCTAGAACACGTCTGTTTGTTTATAGTAGAATAACTGAATCTTTTCTGTCTGAGCTCTACTAAAGTTTCCACATTTCCATGTCAAAAGAGTTTTACCTTTTTAAATACTTATGTCCACACTCTTCATTAATAAACATTAATAACTGACGGTAAACCAGCGCGGGACCTGCCAGCAGCAGCTTTGTACGTTTCATTTTCAGCCTGGTCATGAAACAGAGGCGATCATCTCCTGCTCTGAATGCAGCTGCTGTGGGAGGACCAGGCCTCATATGAGTGCTTTGGATGGGGAAGGGGTCTGTGCAGCACCCACTGCTCATTGAGAAAAGTTAACTACGTTCCTTTACATCAGTCTCCAAAAGGCTCCAAAATCACCAGAGCTCGGTTTGTCGCTAGTTGCTTTTTTGAATAAAAAAGTTGCTAGAGGTGAGTGAAAACTCGCTAAATATAGCGAGAAAGTTGCTACGTTAGCAACACAACTAGCTGCCGACTGTAAAAGGTGTGCGCTCTTGTTCTTCAGGCAGCTGAATGAAGCCTTGGTCTTGCGTTTCCCCCCTGGAGGTCGGCGGACTACTGGCTGAGAACGTGTGTGTCAGAGACGCAGCAGAGCTGCATTCTGAATGTAAATGTCATTGACGATCAGGTTCATTTCATTTTGGCCACCAAAATCGGGATCATGATCAAAATCCATTTAATTTTGCAGCCGTAGCTCCCAGTGGATTTTATTCAGCTCTGAACCAGACTGGACCGTAACAGGTTGCTATAGAGACAGGAGGAGGGTGCTCTGTTAAGGCAGGCTGCTATGAGGCCAGATCAGTCTCAATAGGAATGAACTCACACCAGGTTTTTCACAAATGCACATGCTCTGGTTTGCATTTGTATTTCAGAATCGGAAATGCACACTTGCTGTTTCACAAATGCACATGCTCTGATTCACAAATATAATTTTGAGGCACACTTGTAAGATTATACGAATTGCTGAACGTGCATTTACGAACTGCTTCTCATTTGTGAACATCTCTGCATTCGTGAGAGAATTCTCTGCGGTGGATTTTGAGACTCCCCTGATGTCGCAGGGTAACGAATGTCACCATTGGTTGACTAATCTGTCAATCAAATTTCCGAGTGTGATTGACAGATTCATCAGTCAATCAGGTGTGTTTGCATTCAGCCAATCATACTGCTCCTTACATTTTCTCCACTTTACATTACATGATTTACAACGAGGGAATGTAAGATAAATGTGTTACTTACAGGTTGTGATTGTTGCGTCCATAGATATATATAGAACGCTAGATGCCTTATGGCGGAGTCTTAAACGGCATCACAGGTCGGCCATCTTACCACAGGTTCGCTTCCTGGCAGAATCTGTCGAACCTGAGGTAAACCAAGGTAAGGTCAGTGATATGCTGAAACATTATTATTCTTATCTCGATGAAATTTTGACGGATTTACAAATGGTTGGATTTATTAGAAACAGTATTAACGTGGTTATAATCCTGGATGCTTGGACATGTTGAAATCGCAGATTTTCTCTTCAGAAAACGGTTTAGTCAACGTTGTGTATGGCTAGGCTGCTAGCTAGCACCTAGTAATTTTACGTCGAAGTCAGAGGCAGAATTGGTGTTTCTTTTCAATATAACTAAAGTTGCACATGATTTTCAATTTGGGTTTGGTTTGTTTAAAACATCTTCCATTCTTATTTCTACAGGAAATTTGTTTTTCAAAGAGAACATGCCGGACTTTTGTGCAGCTTATGGCTGCGCTAATCATCGTAGTCTTGACACAAGAAAACGAGGCATTAGCGCAATGTGGATGTTGGGTCTTCGGACACCGAGTTTCAGCTCCTAATTAAATATTTCTAAACAATGTGTTTCAGACTGGTTTTCTATGATTTCATATATGTAAATGTAAATTATACTGTACATTGAGGACATTTGATAATGCTGAAGGTTACCGTTTACTGTTTATACCAATATTAGTGGTATTAACCCTTTCAAGCATGAATTATAAGAAACAGTGCCACATGTTTTTTGCATACAGTATTTTACTTCCAGAGACACATACAGTGATGCTTTTTTATTTCTTGATCATATTTTACCTTATTTTTTAAATGTATTTTGACAGTTTATTCAAAATTATTAATTAGATAAGCTTTTCATATTTATATTATCTGGCTATTCTATAAAAATATGGCTATCATTTTTATTTTCCTGTTTATCACTAAAGAAAGTTTGGTTATTACAATGTATGAATTTACATATATAAATATTCATTCTAGAGTAAGTGACAGTGTATTGCATGACTCACTGATGTCCCCTGAAGTGGCAAAATTACAAATATCCACCCAAGAATATACTAGAAAACAGCTGTCAAATAGGTGTCCACCGTAGTGGATGCTACGCATGAAAGGGGTAAATTTATATTGTGTATTCTGTGATTATGGTACATTATGAGCATGCATTATATTGAGAGGCGGATGAAGTATTGTCAGAGGTGGGTAAAATGTTCAGTTAAGTTTATCCCCTACATGTATGGTCTCAAGGCCTCAATTATTCAAGTATGCAGTGTCTACAGTATATACATCTGTGTACAGGGTGGGGATTTCAACATAGAGCCTTTCTTATAGCCTATTTGTAATAGGAAATATTAATCTACCTGTTTCATAACATTATTTTTAGGACAACATAATCATTAAAGGATTTCAACATAGAGCCTTTCTTATAGCCTATTTGTAATAGGAAATATTAATCTACCTGTTTCATAACATTATTTTTAGGACAACATAATCATTAATAACAATTGAGTATAATTATTACATCCACCCATGTTTATAACAAACCAAACCGTTTGAAAATCTGTTGAAATTTGATCAAGTTATGGTCCTCTGAAAAGTACTTTTACACTACCAACAGCGTTATGGGTGAGAGAACTTCCTGTGGTAAGATGGCCGCCAGGCACGGACGTTCGACTTTGTTGGCTGGCAACGCGGACGAGGCATCTAGCGTTCTATACATATCTATGGTTGCGTCTCCTCCATGTCTGCCCGCTAGTTGGACTTGAACTACCATGCTCAAATAGCTTTTTTTTTTTTTTTTTTTTTATATTTTATTTATTGAACACAATAGGAAAATACAAACTCTCGTAGAGGAGATGAATTATTAACAAACTCTTGCTCGGGGGAGCGTGCAGAGAACATGTCCATATCTAGACTAACAGACTAACAGAGGGGGTTAAATAAACAAGTATCCAGGTATATGACTAGGAGCCAGAACAGAAAGAAGAATAAGAGTAAAAGAAAAAAAATAACAGCATTTACAACAAAAAGAAAAGCAGTGAGGTTTTCACTAAAACAATAAAAAAACAGACATTAGGTGTGAGATATTAATGGCATTTTTCCAGGTTTTTAGTTTTCTTATGGAGCTGTAATACAATTTAAATTCGTTTATAAAACAGGAGAAGGAGGGTTTATTGCCTCTCCATTTGCTACAATGAATGTGATACTTTGCTAAAAGAATAACAATATTAATAAGTTTGGAGTGAGATTCCTCCAAGTTCTCCATATGTAGTAAAATATCCAAGGTATTAAATGGGGGAATATTGAGTTTAAGATTAATCCATCTTCTAATGTCAATCCAAAAATCCTGAGAGTAACGACATCCAAAAAATAAATGTTCCAAAGTTTCATCCTCCACATTACAGAAGATACATGGTTCAACATCGAATTTGAATCTTCTTTTGAGAAACATAGCTACTGGGTAAATTTCATTAATTATCTTAAAATGAGTTTCTTTAACTTTTGGGGGAATGGGCCATTTAATGAATTCAGAGTGAGCTTTATTCATAACAGACTGACTGGTTAAATTGGGAAATATCTTAAAGGAAACTCTAAGATAGTCATGGTGTATCCTTTGTCTCATTCCTTCCCTCAAAAACTTATTGCTACTGATAGCTAGGAGGTTGCAGCCATTAACTTGTAAGGTAGGCAATGAGACAGAACCCCGTTCAGAGTATAATAAGGTATTCTTAATTAAATTAATCAGTGCTGGGGGGATTGCTCGGCATACTCTCTTAAAATCTTTGAGACTGCATCTTAAATTGTATTTGTCAATAAAGGAAGTGAAGGACAAAAGGTTACCATTGTCGTCTAGCAAATCTTTTACAAATTTAATGTCACTGTCAAACCAGTCTTGCTTGAATATTGATTTCCTACCAACTAGAACTGTTCTATTATTCCAGAGGGTTGATCCATGTGGGGAAAAATTGTGGTTGAAAATCAGTTTCCAAAACTGAAGAACTTGTTTGTGGAAATTAGACAATATAATTGGAATCTTGGTAATCTCAAAATCACATTTCAAGAAAAAATTAATACCTCCTAGCTGTTTAAAGATAGAGTTTGGAATATGGAACCACATGGAATTTGGTTGCATCAAGAAGGCTTTCAACCATTTGATTTTAAATGTGCCGACCATGGTTTCAAAATCTAGAGCATTAATTCCACCTTTCTCATAACTTTTAACTAATTGGGACCTTTTAATATAATGAGTTTTATTTTTCCACAGGAACTGAAAAACAATTGAATTAGCTTTCTTTATATTTTGAGATGATATGTACATGGAATGACAAGGATAAATTACCTTGGAGATGCCCTCCGCTTTACTTAATAAGTTTCTTCCAAATATAGTCAAGTCTCTAGTTAGCCAGTGACTAGGACGTTTATTCATATCTGATAACCGGTTAGAGATGTTTAGATTTTCTCTTCTAAGTGCATCTTTAGTCAACAGTATTCCCAGATATTTGACTTCTTTTACAACCTTTATGGACATAATAGTATGATTATTGCATCCATGTATAGAGAGAATCTCACATTTCTTGATGTTTAAGGTTAATCCTGATGCCTTAGAAAATAGCTGAATTGCATTGAGAGCTTTTTCAACCATTAAATCATTTTTTAAAAGTAACGCTGTGTCATCTGCGAACTGACTAATCTTATATTGCCTATCAAAAATATTAATACCATGAATGAGAGGACTATTTTTAAATTGAAGGGTCAGGAGTTGAGTAGTTAATATAAACAGTTTGGGGGAAATGGGACAACCTTGACGAATGCCTCGTTGTACCAAAAATCTAGGAGAGATACCTGGATTTAAGGAAACTAAACTGTAAATGTCATTATAAAGCATCTTGATAATGCCGCAGAAATTTACACCAAATCCCAAAAACTTCAAAGTGTCAATTAGAAACGAATGCTCTAGGGTGTCAAATGCCTTATAAAAATCAAGAAATAATATCAGGCTATTGGGGTCGACAAAATCTTTATAATCTAACAAATCTAATATTAATCTTATATGATTATGAATACTTCTACCTTTAACAAATGCAGACTGACACTCATCAACTATTTCCGTAAGTCCTCTATTTAGGCGCTCAGCAAATACATGAGCTAGAATTTTGTAATCATTACCTAACAAAGTGGTTGGCCTCCAATTATCTAATTGTAATTGGTCCTTAGAAGGTTTAGGGATTAAGGTGATTATCCCTTGCTTCATTGTGTTAGAAAGATTACCAGTTGCTATACATTCTAAGAAAGCTTCATATAATATTCCTCTAATGTCGTTCCAGAAAGCTTTATAAAACTCCGTCGTTAGACCATCTATGCCAGGTGATCTCCCAGAGGACATTTTTGATAAAGCTGCATCCATCTCTTCAATTTTTAAATCATTTTCCATAAGCTGATTGAATTCAGGATCAAGGGTTTTGTTAAAGTCTTTAATGGTTAGAAAAAAGTTCTTGGACTCAGTGACTGAATAATTGGATGTATATAAATTGGAATAAAATTTATGAATTTCTCTGCTAATAGGATTTTGATCTTCCGAGACAGACCCATTTATAATCAATTTAGAAATTTGTTTTTTTTTGTTGCCTTTGTTTTTCAAGATTGAAAAGAAAGGTGGTATTTTTTTCTCCTTCTTCAATCCAACGGGCACGAGACCGAATAAAAGCACCTTTAGCTTTTTCCAGATAAAAAAAATCCAATTCATTTTGTAGTTTATTTAATTCACTAAATTCTGCGGTTGACAGATGATTTTTTTTACACAGATTATTAATACTAATTAGAGTGCTCTCATGCTTTTGTCTTTTTAGCTTTGCAGAGTGTTTACTTGCTATAATAGCTAGTTCCCTTATTTTAAATTTTAACCATTCCCACTTACTTACGGGAGACATCTCCAAGGCACCAACTTCAGCTATCTGTCGTTTAATGTCTGCGCAAAAACAAGGATCATCCAAAAGCATATTGTTGAATTTCCATATTCGTGTTACGTTAGGTCCTATCGTTGTAATCTGAAAGGATAATGTGATAACACAATGATCAGTAAGCGGTGAAGCACATATAGAACATCTCTTTATATAATTAATCAGTGAGGCAGAGATTAGCCAATAATCTAGCCTAGAGCTTTGACCATTCCCGGATGCATTGAACCAGGTAAACTGCCTTACTTCAGGGTTTTTCATTCTCCAATAATCAGATAAATTGGCATTATTCATTAATTCAACAATCAGATCATCATATTTATGGCATGTTGCTCTAGGTGGATTTCTATCTAGCCAGAGATCAGGCACCAGATTAAAATCACCTCCTACCACCACTCTATCAGTTAGATAAGTAAGTTTACATCCCTGAATCTGTTTACACAGATCAGAAATTAGAGTTTTGTTTTTAGTTCTTATATTATATCCATAAACACAGACAAGAATAAAGTTTACATCATTGATCTCTGCTATCACTATCAACCAGTGGCCATGAATGTCACTAATTTGGTTAATTATTTTCCCTGGAAATTTGTGCAAAAGCATCATTACACCCGCTGAATGGGATGTTCCATGACTGAAAAGGATAGAATCACCCCACTGTGACTTCCAGAAATTAACATCTTCTTTAACCGAATGAGTCTCCTGCAAAAAAATACAGTTGGCTTTTTGCTCCTTGCAAAATAGAAAAACAGCTTTTCTCTTAGTAATGTTTTTCAACCCCCTAGCATTCAACGAAATAAAAGAAATAACAGAAGACATACCTGATAGAGAATATAAGACCAACACGTTTGACATGCAGGCTCGAGCGACTATGTCCTTATCAAAACAGAAGAATTTGCATTTTATTTACTGAAATAAGGTAGCTAAATGCAAAGATTTCAAGAATTAAATCTATTCAGGGTTAACTCTCCGGTTGTTTATCAGTGCATATCCCTCCTTGAGGAACGCACGTTCTCCCCTCTTCCTAGCTTCTTGAACTAGGGGCCACAGCTTGGCGCGCGCCTCTCTGTCTTCTTTAGAGAAGTCCTCCTTGAAGTGGATGTGCATCTCCTTACAGACTCTGGCATCTCTGGAGCGTTTCCACACTTCATCTCGGACCACTCGTGACACGAACTGCAGTATAATAGCTCTCGGGGTATTGTTTGAAGTAGCAGGGTTTCCTCTTTTTCCCAAACGATGCACTAGATCAACCATCTCACGGAGGCGATCCACAGCCACTGGCACCACCCTGGTCAAAATGCCGATTACAGTCTCTCTAGTGTCCTCTCCTTCTTTTTCAGGAAGACCGTTTAACCTGAGGTTCCATCTACGTTTATAACGGGCATGTTCGGCCGTAGCTTCCTTCAGCTTCTTGTTTTCTTCCTGAAGAGCAACAATTTTCTCATCCAATAGATTAATAAGTTGTTTATTGCTTTTTATGGCATCAGAGTTGGCCTCGATTTTCCCCTCAAACTTCTTTAAGAGCTCTTTCTGTTCATCCATCTTCAAGTTTTGTTGATCCACTTTCTCAGTTAGAGTGGTCACAGCCTGCAGAATAGTTTCAAGTATGCTGCTCTCCTCCTGCGGCTTTTGGTTATTCCCCCGTCTTTGCTTTTTGGGATGGGGAGCTTTCAATGGTGTGTGTGCCAGATTAACAGACTTATCTTGGGAAAGTTTTCCGTCCATGTCGATGTCTTCTATGTCCTGTTCATCGCACGCCTCATGAAGAGCAGTGAGGTCGTAGTTGTGATCCTCCATTATAGCTAGCTCAAATCCAGTTGAAGAATATGACCAAAGCCTACTTAACTTCAGTAAGAGTCCACAGTTGGCCACTTGTTTTTCCAAAGTCAACTTTGTGTCGTTTTAGTTATAAAATGCACTGTAGATTCACATTCAAGGACAAAAAATTTAAAAGAATACGGAGCCTGCACGAAAACGTCTGCTCACACCGCCATCTTGAATCCTCTTCCCATGCTCAAATAGCTCTGCGACAGGTTTAAAAGTATGGAGAAAATGTAAGGAGCAGTATGATTGGCTGAATGCAAACACACCTGATTGACTGATGAATCTGTCAATCACACTCGGAAATTTGATTGACAGATTAGTCAACCAATGGTGACATTCGTTACCCTGCGACGTCAGGGGAGTCTCAAAATCCACCGCAGAGAATTCTCTCACGAATGCAGAGATGTTCACAAATGAGAAGCAGTTCGTAAATGCACGTTCAGCAATTCGTATAATCTTACAAGTGTGCCTCAAAATTATATTTGTGAATCAGAGCATGTGCATTTGTGAAACAGCAAGTGTGCATTTCCGATTCTGAAATACAAATGCAAACCAGAGCATGTGCATTTGTGAAAAACCTGGCGTGAGTTCATTCCTATTGAGACTGATCTGGCCTCATAGGCTGCAGCCGCTGAACCATTTCATGGAAACACGCCTCTGTTCAGGCTGCTAGTAAATCATGTGGTCACGTCTCATTTAGAGCAGTTTTTTTTAAGAGACCACGTCTCTCCTTCAGGAGAATTTATTCTTAAAAGCATCCATGTTTTCCAGCAGGAGCTCATTATTTAATCTGACTGTCAGAAACCAGCATGAAGTCTTTCTGTGAAGCTGCTGTGGGGAAATTTAACCTGCTGCTGCCTCCACTCAGCAGAAACAGTACATTAAACTGATTACTGGAGATAAAATGGAGGACATGTCAGGGTTGTTGACTCCACCCCTCAGTCTGAATGAGGATGTGGTTTTTAAAACAGAACTTCCTCTAACACACACATCTATTCATGCCAAGGTTTTCCTGCAAACAGCATCATGTCAGCACCACCCACTGGAAGGAGCCATGAGATGGTGGTGGGTCCCACTGCTGCCAGGCAGCAGGACCCCCTCAGGGCTCCCTCAGTGTGTGTGAGTGTGTGTTATGTGTGTAGTGCAGTACTGTTAACTGTGGTAGTGTCTAACGTGTAAATAAAATCGGGGGGAGAGAGGTCACAAAGGGAGGGGATGGAGGAAGGGCCACCTCGGTGGCTTCTGTCCGCCCACCACAGCCCATGTGCCCATCCCCCGAGGCCCTAAATGTATATCGGTGTCTATGTTGTGATTAAAATCTAGTGGGGCAGGCAGTCACAGGTGTCCATTGGGGAGTCCCACAATGGGGACTCAGATTGGGCTTCGTGGAACACCCCCCTGGTTTTCTGCATGTGGACATATATGAGCTGCTCAGGGTAAACATTCAGTAGAAAACCTGTAGCTGACACATTTTCATTATTTTTCTCACTTTTCCCACAATTTAGCACATTTTCCTACATTTAACGTAACTGTTAACTACCTATATAGAGGCCAAGTAGAACATTAAATCTAAATATTAAATCTAAATTTTAATAATATCTGAATCTGGAATCTTAAATCTAAAAATCTAGATGCTAAATATTAAATCTGAATGTATAACCTATGTTACTATGTAACCTAATGTTAGGTTAATTGGACACTCTAAATTCTCCCTAGGAGTGAGTGTGTGTGTGCATGGTTGTTTGTCTCTATCTGTGTTGGCCCTGCGACAGACTGGTGACCTGTCCAGGGTGTACCCTGCCTCTCACCTGTTAAAATGCTGGGATAGGCTCCAGCTCACCCGCGACCCGAAATGGAATAAGCGGTCAAGATAATGGATGGATGGATGTGTAACCTAAATGTTGGAATATGTCTGTCTGGATGGAGTGGAACATGGCGGCTTCTTTCCCAGCAGCGAGGATCGAACGTGCGGCCATTGCAGGTGTACGAGCCAACACAACCACTCGCACTGTTAACGGGAAGAGGTTTATATTTATGAGGTTCATGGAACTCTGTTAAACTGCAGCTCTGCTTTCATTTCTCTGTCAAACTGCTCATTTGAAATGAAATGAAATAAAAAATTAAATGAAATGACATAATACTTTATTAATCCCTTTGGAGGTCCTCAGGGAAATTTGTGTTTCCAGTACAGCCCGTCCAAGACTAGACAACAACAACATAAAACACAAACAGGATCAGGCATACTGAGGCAGCAGCCGTTTCTACAGCGCTCCTTGACTTAGATATAGGAGAAAGGTAACATTAGGGGAGTAAGATGTAGCTGGAGAGAAAAAAAAAGGCATCTCCACACTGGGCCTATGGGCCCATTATTGAGATACAAAAAAAAACACGCCTCGGTACATAAAGAACATAACTCAAACATTCATAACGTCAGAAACAGGTGGCAGGGGGGAGAGGGGTCTCCCATCGCAGCAGAGTTCAACCCGCTGCCTGGGAGTGGGTCCAGTCTCTGCACCACCTGATGATAGTGGGCATCCGTGGGAGCTGATCCAGGTAAAAGTTCACTGCCATGAGGAGGGTGGGGGGACTGAGCATCCATCAACATAACATTCCAGGGAGCTTTTTAACCAGACATCCAAGGCCAGTACAGGGAGCCGAATTTGATAAAAGCCTTTGTTTTAGTTTCAGGCCAGAGCTGTTTCGTCTGCCTTGAGTCTCTACAGTGGTCCCACTGGCGACTCCAATCATCTGAATTGTGGGTCAATTTCCATCCAGCCGAGCCGACAACTTCTCCGAGTTGGTAACCACCTTACGTACAAGCTCAGAAATGGCAACCAGTTTGCCATCCAGAACTGGAATAGCCTCCAGTTTACAATTCAGCTCCTGTACCGCCAAAGTCTGATTGTTCATAGCTCGGCACACACCAGCACAGAAATCCGGCAGCTTGCCAGTGACCGCCGACAGTGTCCGAATTTTGCGAAATGCCAGGAAACCGCCCGCTCCAAACAGCAGAAACCCAGTTATCATGAATCCGAATGTATAGATGTCCTCAGCGTCCTCGACAGAAAGAATTGACAAACACATGACTTTCCACACTCCCCAGGAATCCATCACATATCCAGCCGAAAACGTTACACCAGGACAAGCAGGCTCCCCTACGCCTGTTTTCCGGTTCGAATAAATTTGGTCGATTGCATTTAGGGACCAACTGATCAAATCCATTGTTATAGATTTAGTTTCAGAAGGAAATGCAGAGAGAGACTCAGAGATGACAAGACAGTAGCAGGAGAGAGTGGGAGGAGGGAGAGAGAAGAAAAAGTGTCTGCTTTCGTTGAGAGCCGGAAGTAGAATTTTTTTCAGGAATTACTACGTATATTTCCCTCACAGAGTGAGTCAGCATGATGGGGTTCAACAACATGAGAGGATGATGATGGAACCAGCCTTCCAGCTCATGGTGAAATGCAGTTATCCACTTTGTTAAGTGGAATCCTCCACTTTCACAAAGACCCTGACCACTGCACATCTGGGGCGTCGCCAGACCCCATTTACTGGGGCACGTGTCCAGGTATAAACGAGCTGTGCCCCAGTATAGATGCTAAATGCTAACAATAAATATTAATCATACATTAATTCAGATAATTCAGAAGGGAGAAGATACATATTTAAACTCAAATGTGTAGCAAAAGCGTTAACTCCAAACAGAGGATCCAGCTCAGGGACACGTTCTGTCTGCATGTCACCGTGCACGAGCAGCAGGTGAACCACACACACATCCACCAGCTTTCCGTGTGTTGGGTGAGTGCACGACGCAGTTTGAGGTCTTGTAACGTCACAAAAACAGTCAATTTTATATTATTTTTATAAATGAAACCAGATGACCACATACTAACTGAAACATATTGTGGCGTGACTTCTGCAGATGGATATCAGGAAATTCTTCACCCGAAGTAGAGACAGGGAAGCAGCAAGGAGGGATGAGAAAGAGGGCGGTAAGACCGCGGGGAAATCAGGTTTAGGTTGGATATAAGAATAATAATGGATTAGATTTATAAAGCGCTTTTTCAAGGCACCCAAAGCGCTTTATATAGTGTATCCATCCACTCCTCACTCATACCTGGTAATGGTAAGCTACCTGTGTAGCCACAGGGGTCCTGGGGTCCCACTCCTCACTGAGAAGAATAAACTACTTTCATATACGTCCGTCTACAAAAGGCTCCAATACTGAAAAAGTTGATAGATTTGTCGCTAGTCGCTTTAAAAAATAAACAAACAAAAAAAGGTTGCTAAGTTGGCAACACACACACACCATGTTGGTGTGTGAGTGTTGGTGTGTGACTGCGCCCCCTTAAGGTGAGGCAGAGTACTGTTTGCCTCACCTGCTGCCTTTTCTCTGCACTTTATTGTATGATAAACAGGAATATTTCTCTCACAAATACATTAAATACATTACACAGACTTTAGACGGCACGTGTCATGCAACCCAGTTTGTACTGGATGGTCGAGTCAGAGCTGAGGTACAGCTCGCCCGTGCCTCCACTGGGGTTTCTGCACTGGATTTGATCGGGAAATACTCAAATTTGACCATTTTTACTTAATAAACTGTCAAAAATGTGTTAGATTCATGCTGAAATGCATTTTAACACAGATCAGTGGAAAATATTAATATTTATTGTATGTTTTTTTTCCTTTATCATGACAGGTGAGGCACTGCACAGAACAATAGTTCTACATTTCTGTAGGAAGAATCCTCCTTCCTGAAGACCTTGGGTGGACACACAACTCCAAGAGCCGGCATCAAAACAACCTCACATAGTTGTGTCTCCACCAGAACCAGTCTAAGGGTCTGAGGAAGGACCAGATAAAGGTCATCTTACTCTCGTAGTGAACTTTTAACAGAGCATGTACATGATGAGAATGAACCTTAAAAGTGAATTAAAGCACGATGAGTAAAAATGTACAATGTAAAAAGTGTAATAAAGTAAATGAATGAAATGAAATGAAATGAATGAATGAATGAAATGAAAAATACTTTATTAATCCCAAAGGGAAATCAGTGTAAATACAATTTATAAATGAATATAGTAAAGGAAGTAACTATAGGTGTGATTATAATATTATATAAAGAGCATAATAAGTAAAATTTCATCCACACAAGCAGTAAAGCTCAGAAATGCAGCACTAAGTTCAATATTTGGTCCAGATTTTCCTTCTGGATAAAACTGACACAGACTTCTGTCCTAAACTCCTGACACTGAAGTTTTCCTTTTTTATTTGATGGTATACATGGAATAAGCAGTGTAGAAAATGAATGAATGGACATCATTCAGCACATAGATGCAGACTATTGCATGCATACCACACAGAGTTAGCATGTTCTAAGACTGTTACATGAACTGCATGAGGGCAACAAGCAAACAGTTTTCCAAAAGAGGGTCCATGTTGATGCTGAACTGGTTTAATTGGTTTCACAGCTGACGTTATTAAACAGAGTTTCCAGCTAAAACATTGTTGCCTCTCCCGACCGCACATCACAGAGCTGTCCTCGTGTTCCACAAGTGTAACAGATAGATTCCTTCAGAGGCAGCAAGCATGTTGTCGTAGAACAGCTGTTATATGATGACATTAAAACGACTTTACAGTTAGAAACTCTGGAGGAGTAAGACTGTAAAGTGAGATGTTATTACAGTCCACATGCAGACAGCTTCCCCTGTTGGAGTCACAGTGAGTGGCTGTAAATCAAGCTAGTTTCTGTCTAATACTCTGCAATAGTTGGTGTGTTGTTATGTCTGTGCCGGTTTAATTAATATTATCTCACTTATTCTTATGTTCAACATTTTTATTTTGCATGTAACAAGAACGTTCTTTATGTTTATGCGACAGCTTATTTATAAATTTATGTTCCGTCTCTTGTTTCTTTTTATTTGATGTTATTTTATAATTTTATATCTCTTACATTCTAGAATGCGCCGCTAGGTGGCAGCAGCAACTGTAGTAGCTCTGTTTTTAACTTGTGATTTTTTGCAATATAGCCGTCTTTTTTAAGACATCAGCTGTCAATCTGTGTCTGTTCGGGTTGATTTTTCACGCTGGTCAGAGGCTGTGCTATACGGGAGATTTTTCTGAATATTTTTCTGTTTTTGCAAGACTTGTCATTGTGAGTCTCCATGGCAACGAGACTTGTTTACCATCGGGATCAACTGATAAAACTCTCCAAACTCAAGATTATCAGTGAAACAACACTTCAAATCCCAACGGAGTTGAAAAGAAAGAGAAGAGGATGCAGGGCAGGAGCGAGGCAGAGAGAAAAACGGTGGCGATTCAAACCGTTTCTTCCAATGGTTGTTATGGGAAACGTGAGATCGCTAGCTAACAAAATTGATGAACTTCAGGTGCTAACCAGGTCTCTTAAAGAATACAGAGAGTGCAGTATTATGTGCTTCACCGAGACATGGCTGCATGAACACATCCCAGACTGTAATGCGTCTGTACACGGCTTCAGGACGGTCCGTGCAGACCGCAATAAACAACTCAGCGGGAAGCTGAAGGGAGGTGGAATTGCGGTGCTGGTAAACCAGCGCTGGTGTCATCCTGAACATGTCACTGTTAAAGAGAAGATCTGCACAAGAGACATTGAACTGCTAGCTGTGAGTCTCCGCCCGTATTATTTACCCAGAGAGTTCACATGCGTTATTCTGGTAGCGGTATATATATTACCTGGTACCGCTCCAGACGCAGCCTGTGATGTCATTAACTCTGTAGTGGCCAGGCTTCAAACACAACATCCAAACGCATTTGTGGCGATCTCTGGAGATTTTAACAACATCTCCCTCTCTGCAACTCTACCAACTTTCCAACAGTTTGTCAGCTGCTCCACCAGAGAGAACAAAACGTTGGACTTATTTTATGCAAATATTAAAAATGCATACAGCTCCTTTGCCCTGCCACCTTTAGGAAGATCAGACCATAACCTAGTTCTTCTCTCCTCCTCCTACAAGCCCATCGTTCAGCAGCAACCAGTCATTAGAAAGGCTATTAGAACCTGGTCTAATGAAGCTGAAGAGGCTCTGAGAGGATGCTTCGAGGCTACAGACTGGAACGTCCTATGTGAACCTCATGGAGATGACATCAATGCCTTGACTGAGTGTGTGACAGATTATATTAACTTCTGTGTGGACAGCACCGTTCCAACAAGAACAGTGAGGTGCTTCCCCAATAACAAACCCTGGATCACCAGTGACCTGAAAAAGCTGCTGAACATCAAAAAGAAAGCTTTTAGGGATGGAGACAGGGAGTTATTGAAGTCCACACAAAAACAACTTAAAACACAAATGAAGAAGTGCAAGGAGGACTACAGGAAGAAGTTGGAAAGTAAGCTTCAGAAAAACAATGTGAGGGATGTGTGGTCAGGAATGAAGAAGATCACTGGCTTCGGGATAAAGGAGGATCAGACTGATGGAGGTCTGGACAGAGCGAATGAACTGAACATGTTCTTCAATAGGTTTAGCTCACCTCCTGCTTCAACCCCAACTAGCCACACACCCTCCATGAGCCCACAGCTTTCCTGTCACACCTCCACTCTGTCACCCTGCAGCTCAGTCAAGGACCTGGACACAACCTCATCTCCCTCCACATCAGGACTTCCTGAAACCTCCTCTGCCTCCACCTCCACTCTGTCTGTCTCCTGTAACCAAGTCATGCAACAACTGGTGAAACTGAACCAGAACAAGGCTGCAGGTCCAGATGGTGTCAGTCCCAGAGTTCTCAAGACCTGCTCAAAACAGCTATGTCCGATTCTCCAGCACCTGTTCAACACCAGCCTGAGCCAGAGAAGAATCCCGGTGCTGTGGAAAACATCCTGCCTTGTTCCAGTGCCTAAAAAACCACAACCAGCTGAACCAAAAGACTACAGACCAGTCGCCCTGACATCTCACGTCATGAAAGTCCTGGAGAGACTCTTACTGGCTCACCTCAGCAAGCAGGTGAACACCTTTCAGGACCCATTACAGTTTGCATACCGTAATGGGCTTGGGGTTGAAGATGCCATCATATACCTGCTTCAGAGAGCCCACTCTCATCTGGACCAGTCAGGCAGCACTTTGAGGGTCATGTTCTTTGATTTCTCAAGTGCTTTTAATACGATTCAGCCTGCTCTGCTGTGTGAGAAGCTGCAGAAATTCCAGGTGGATCCCTCCACAACCACCTGGATTTACGACTACCTCACAAACAGACCACAGTTTGTGAGACTGAAAGGTTGTGTGTCTGAGATGGTGGTCAGCAGCACTGGAACACCACAAGGGACTGTACTTTCACCATTTCTATTCACGCTGTACACCTCAGACTTCCAGTACAACTCTGAGTTCTGTCATCTGCAGAAATACTCTGATGACTCAGCAGTTGTTGGGTGTATCAGTGATGGACAAGAAGCAGAGTACAAAGAACTGGTCGGTCAGTTTGTGAAATGGTGCGGTGACAATCATCTCATCTTGAATACCAAGAAAACAAAGGAGATGATTGTTGACTTCAGGAGGAACAAGAACACACATAGAAGTGTTTCCATCATGGGAGAGGAGGTGGAGGAGGTGGAGGAATACAAGTACCTTGGAGTTCAGCTGGACAACAGACTTGAGTGGAAAAGCAACACTGAGTACATTTACAAGAAAGGTCAGAGCAGACTCTACTTCTTAAGGAAGCTGAGATCTTTTAACGTCTGCACCAAAATGTTGCAAATGTTCTACAGGTCTGTTGTTGAAAGTGCAATCAGCTTTGCAGCAATCTGCTGGGGCAGCGGCATCAGAACCAGAGACTTGAAAAGAATTAACAAACTGATCAAGAAAGCCGGTTCTGTGCTTGGAGTAACTCTGGAGCCGCTGGAGTTGATCATCAAAAAAAGAATTCTGTACAAGCTGACGAAGATAATGGAAGATCCTTCACACCCTCTACACAACGCCGTGACGAAACAACAGAGTGTGTTCAGTGGGAGGCTTGTTCAAGTCCGATGCAAGACAGAGAGATACAGAAGATCCTTCCTTCCAGCAGCTATCAGGCTGAAGAACAAAGCCCTTAATTAATTAG